>NW_013666172.1:300830-312776 GCF_000517525.1 Limulus polyphemus | reverse complement strand
ATATATATAACCTAATTGTGCTTCCCTTGAATTGTCACGGAAAAGTTGCTAGTATTCTGATATTTTATATAATTCCGTGTTAAATTAGAAAACCTTTTTGCTAAATGTTCACTGATTTAAAGCCAGTAAAGGATAACAGAGACAGATTAAATACAAAACTTAATTGTGTAAAACACAATGCTACCGAAACAATGTTACTATAAGCTACCGAAACATGTAGAGTCTTGTTAAGTTTGGCCGTCGGCCAAATATAATTTTTTTTATTCTGCATTTCAAACGTTGATCTTGTTTTTAATTTTACAATGATAATGTTGTAACAAAAAGTAATATAGATGTTCAAAATATTATAACTTTTCAAATAATCGTAGTAAACTTAGGGATATGAAATACATAATGTTTGTTTATTTGTGGTTAAGCACAATGTGCTATCTTGTGTTATTCACACCACGGGTATCGAAACCCAATTTCTAGCGTTATAAGTCCGCGGACTTACTGCTATGCCACTGGAGAGCTAAATTCTTAATGAGCATAACGGTGAAAAGTGCTAACAAACATAAAAAGATATTGAAGAAGCAAGAAAAAAACCAGAAAGTGATTGATATAATACATTCTCTCAAAAAAAAAGAGTGAAAATTTGAAGTTACACCTAATAAATTTGCAAAATGTCTACGCACATAAAGAGTACTATATGAAATATTTCAACAAAACGAAACAGTCCACATAATGTTAAACTGAAAAGTGACAAAAATCCCTGTCTTTTATCATATGTTTGTTTGTTTGTTATGGATTTTGGGCAAAGCTACACGAGGGCTATCTGCGATAGCCGTCCCTAATTTAGCAGTGTAAAACTAGAGGGAAGGCAGCTAGTCATCACCACCCACCGCCAACACTTGGGCTACTCTTTTCCCACCGAATAGTGTAATTGATCGTCACTTTATAACGACCCCACGGCTGAAAGAGCGAGCATGTTTGGTGTGTCGGGGATTAGAACCCGCAGATTGCGAATCGAGCGCCCAACCACCTGGCCATGCGGGCCCTTTATTACATGAAATATAGTTAATGAAAATGTGTAAATCACGAAACTGAGTTTAACTCACAACGATAAATAAATACTTGTTAAGCTGGATAAGTCTTTATAAAGGTCTATATAAAATTTATAATTCTAGAAATTCAAAGCTGTCTTTATTTTTAAGGACAAAACAACACAATGGGCTATCCCTGCTCTGCCCATCACGGGTATCGAAACCCAATTTTTAGTGTTATAAATCTCCGAACTTACCATTGAGCCACTGAGGCCCCTCTCGCTGCGTAAGTGGTAAGTTTACAAACTTTTAGGATTAAAATCCGTGGTTCTATTCACATCCGCAGACAAACCGAATATAGCCTATTGTATGGCTTTGTGATAAGAAAAACAACAACTTCTACTCTGTCCTCAAAGTGCATGAAAGTGTAAGAAATTATTTGTTTTGAAAAGCAGGCCTTGTTATCGTAATTCATATTACGCACTAGAATAAACAAAAAAAGTGTTACTTATTATTAAAAGTACATTTGTGTCTCTTAACATAAACAAATATAACCTCGGCAAATGATTTAATAAACAAATAGTTGATAAGGTAAATACAATTTACCATAATCGCTTTGTGGTAATAAATATCAGACAAAATCATCGTCGTTCAAATGTGAGTGAATTATATAGGCGTTTGAATTCTTATTTTACAATGACTCAAACAATTATAAGATATAAGAATTTTAGAAGCACTTAATGTTAAGCACTTAAAATTTATGGTTAAATTTATGTGGTTATAGGCACGGCGAATTTGATGATAAACTAGTTAAGCCTATTAATATATTTTTGCCTGCACGATATCATATCACATCTAATGTCTTTAAGTTAATATTCTAATTTGATTTCATACATTATCAATCTGCTCTATTATAATATATATGTATATATAAGGAATTAATAAGTTTGTAAGATGTTTATTAATTACGAGTACCTGTGCGACATTTAAAAATTTGTTTTAAAAATGATAAAAAAATTACCCATAACAATAAAAGTTATAACTTCTTCTTAACAACTTAAATCTTCACAGCCTGAGCCGTTCGTGGCTAACCACTAGGTTAGTATTTCAGGCTGCAAATCGAAGTGTTTAAAGTTTTACAAGTGATGCCACTGAACAAACTCCACACTTTCAGCTGTGGGTGTGTTTGAGTCACCCCCATTATTTGCTTCAAAGACCCTTACAAAGCTTCTTTGACGAATGCTGCTAGCTGTTTGTTTGTGTAGTAAATACTGAACAATGTTATTATATAACTACTTGAACTAGCTGTCCCTAATTTTGAAGTGATAAATTAGAGAGAAAGCAGCTAATCAACATCACCCACCGCCAAGTCTTGGGCTACTCTTCATTAACGACTAGTGGGATTGACCGACACATTAGAATGCTCCCACAGTTGAAAGGACGAGCATGTAATACAAAATACGGATATTTCGATAGTGTCACATTTAAGTTGAAGCTTTTATTGAAATTATAGACTTATCGTTGGTTCTAAAGTAGAGGTGAAACATATTAATATATTTTTGTCACATTATATAAGTTATAGTATACGGTATGTTTGTTGTGCATGTCGCCGTATCGATGAATCTGTTGTGAAGTGTTATGTGATATCGATAGTAACCTATGTTTCCTTGTGTTGTTTTAGGTGTTGGTGTTCAACAACTTTCTAAGACTCGCCACTATCACAAGACCCTTTCATTTAAGCGGAACGTTCTTGATGGCGATATCCAGCCTTATTTTGACAGTGGCACCTTAACTAATATCACCACAACGGCAGGAAAAACAGCGTATCTTCCATGTCGAGTCAGACACCTTGGCGATCGTACCGTAAGAAGTGTTTCTTCTCTCTGCTATTGTTTAATATTATACGCTTTTTATTTCTAACTGCTTATAGCCTAAATCAAACAATGCCTAATAAACAGAAAGAAGTATAGACAAAATATATGAAACACAGTTAAATTAATTCAGTTTTCCTCACCTGGGCTGTACCGCCCCTAATGGGCATTTTTAAAATTCAGGGGGCAGTAAACTTTGAGGGGGGCGGCAGGAGGCCGACAGAAAAAATTTTGAGGGTTTCAAAGTTATAAATGTTAAAATTAAACCGTAAGAAATAGGTATTTTTCTTTCAACACGTTTGAGCAAAAATCATTGTGTGGGTAAGTTTGTGGCAAGCAACGCTCACCCCAATGCTTCACGTCCATTCATTGAGCATATCTCTTCTGGAGCCACTTTCAGAACTTCTATTAAAAATTTATTTGAAGGGAGCATGAGCGCTCATTGTTTGCTGAAGGGGAGGATAAGGTTGGGAATTCCAATTTGAACTATATAAGCTCAACTGACGAAAATAAAGCTAATATTTTTAAACCAAGGATATCTTGAAACTCATTGTATTCAATAGTGTAACGCCAAATGATTATAGATGTGACCAATGACAAATGTTTACAGGGAAGCACGATTCCTCAGATTTGTCGTGCTGAGTTGATAGTAATCTCTGTCAATCCGAACTCTTCTCTTAAATTAAAAACAAAACTTATCAATATAACCCACTTTTATTTCGTCTTTATATTCTGAAGATAATGCGGTGAGTGTTAAATAGTACTTTGGACAATTATCCAAGCACAAAACCTTAAAATCGTTTCGTAATATTTGCGAAGTGTTAGAGTCAGACGTAAATGTGAGATCCATTATTAAGTTCCTTCGATTTTACACCTATCCCTTTTTACTTGCTAAGGCTCGTTTTAAGCAAGAGGTATCACATAAATATTTATTTATTTTTTATTGTTCTATATTTCTAGTTATTTGAAAAATCTTGTTCAGTATCTAGGCTAGAGCTATGAAAGTCAAAAATTATCTCGAACGCTAAATTTAGACATTTAACTCAATGCTTTGGTGTTAAAATGTTTAAACTGACAAATCGAGGATTATCATAACCCTAATAAATGTAACGAAAATTAATTAGAAACTTGACTCATCACCCTTAATGAATTCCATGCGGATTTTAAAATCAAAATAGTTTAGAAAATATAATTAAAATCTGCAGTTAGAAATTTTAATACAGTAGCATTTTGTATTTGATGCTGCATAATAAACACCATTTCAAATGGTAGAATATTTTGCGCCTACATGTTAAGACTAGCTACTGAGTTTTGGTATTGAAAAAAGGTCGCCTAGAAAGTGAATTTTACAAGATCAACTAGTCAAAGAAGTAGTTTTGTTTAATACCACTAAAGATACCATTGGACAAAATAGGAATAGTGTAATGAAATATTTCATCACATTTTACAGATATAGGGAGCAATACGTGTGTTTATGGGGTTAAATATGGCAGTGTTAAAAGTGCATTTACATAAAGCAGATGGAGACAACAGGGTTCGGGAACATGTTTCGTAGGAAACGTTCAATTAACAGATGATAATTTAGGCCCATTCTGTTGCAGTGGAGCTCAAATATGACCAAACTCAGGGGAAAAAAGACAAATGAAAATATGGTGATGTAATCTGATCATTAAATAGCTTATTTTCACATTAATTTCATTTGACTTTTTTCTCCTGATCTTCACCAGACATTTCCAACTCTTTATCTTCAACTACTGAATTCACCTTAGAATCTTTATATGTTTAGAATTAGCCATTATTTTGTAACAACAACTCAATTAACATTGAGGAAATCGCAGACCTGTCAAAATGTATTAGGGGTCTAAAGTGAGTGCTGGTCCCTCTTTATTGGTGATGAGGTTCCTCCCCTCCCTTTTCCAACGCCTAAAACTAGTGAGAATTCATCCTTTGTGTACAAATAAAAACAAATATACTTTTTATTTAAAGGATTAATATAATTTTTGGTCACCTTAATAGGTCTAATTTATTTTTAATTTGCTTACACGCTCTCAGCCTTAGCTTTATTAAAAAACTTTCTTTTGTCACATGAGTGTTTATTACAGGAAACAATAGACATAAAACGTGCAAAAAAGGTATGTATGAAAAATTGAATGTTCTGTATTTTATTCTATTAACCACACCAAAAAATATCTACATCTCGTTATGTATCAATTATACAAGCATGTAACTAATGGAAAATAATCATGTTCCTTTGACGTAAGTAATTGTTTGTTTGTTTGTTATGGATTTCGCGCAAAGCTACACCAGGGCTATCTGCGCTAGTCATCCATAATTTAGCAGTTTAAGACTAGAGAGAAGGCAGCTAGTCATCACTACCCACCGCCAACTCTTGGGCTACTCTTTTACCAACGAATAATGGGATTGACCATCACATTATAACGTCCCCACGGCTGAAAGGGCGAGCATGTTTGGTGTGACGGGGATACGAACCCGCGACCCACAGATTGCGAGTCAAGCGCCCTAACCAACTGGCCGTGTAACTCAGAATATTTTAAACAGATGCGTTTTGAATAAAGAATATTATATTTTGACCTGTTCTCTTTAAATAACTGTTGATTCAGGCTAAACGCGCTTTACCAAAACCAACTTACTAGGGGAAAAGTACTTATTGAGATCCCCTTAGGTGTTTACGATTGTAAGTTTTTGGTATATTATATTGAGATAACTTGCTTTGTAAATTATCTTATCATAAGTTACAGATTTTAGAGCATTTTTAATTAGAGCGGCCTAAGCGGCCAGATCAGAAACGTGGTTCACTCATAATGTTCCGCAACATTAAATTGCTAATCAGAGGGAGAGCGAGAAGTAAGCATCATCTGAGGACTATACGACTACAGCAAGATTCACTGTCACGTTTATAACGCGTCTACAGTTTAAAGTGCGCATTGGGTTCATTCGCATGTTATGGGTTCGAAATTTGGACCATTGGCTATTCAGGCTGCCATAATAACCAGTAGGCCACGCTCGAACCTTATTTATTTGATATTAAAATGATGTATTTGAGCGTCTTCAAGAAAAATATATTAAAGTGTTTTTTTTGTTTTTTTACCACAGTTATCATTTACAAATATGCAATAAAGTATATTTACTTCTTGAATTTTCGGTACAGTATAATTAATTATAGAAATATATTTTTCAATAGAGCAACATTTTGTATTACATATATTTTTTTTATTTGATCTATTGTCAAATGTGAAATTTATGATCGATTCAAAAATACTAGCTGAGTAAAATATGTTTTCTAACTAGAAACTTAAAATAGTTAAAACAATATATAGATGTTTGTATTTCAACAATAGACGCATAGACCTTTTAACAATAGACCCTTTTAAAACTGAGTTTAACAGTAAATATCTTTCATCATTGAAATGAGTTTAATGTTATGGATGACATATTTAAACAAAATAATATCAGAATTTGATTGGAATTTAGTAAAATAAACTTTTACATGGAGTATTACAGATATTCGTACTTACTTTAAGTCACACGTGTCTGTCAGGTAAGGACCGGTAATTAAATAAATCTTTCGTGTGTTTTTTTGTTCGGTACTGAGGTAAAAAAAAACAAAGGTAAAAAAGTAAACAAGATAAATTTTATTTTTCTTAAGTATTACTTTTAATTACACATATATTAAAACCTAGTTGTTGTTGTTTTCGCCTATTCATATTTACATAAGGTTGGGCTCAGGCAGTATAATAATGTCAAACATACAATAAGCATATTATGTTTTTGAATGGAAATTTTCTTTTTTTTTCTTGGTAATTATTATGATAATTTTATTATTACTTTCAAATTATCTGTCTCTATTGAGCATTGTACATATAATCAATAAACATAAAACAAGTGTTTGATGAGAAGATCATAGAAACACACATTAATTATATTAAATTCTCGATTTAATCATTATTCTGATAACTTATTTTGATGCCTTGTTTTGACAATTTTGATTTGTTTTGAAAATTTATGCTCAGGTGGCTAAGCCTTACAAGCATTAAATAACAAGAGAACGTGTTTCACGTTTATCAATTTTATTATGAAATTTAAGGTCGAATAATTGGATAAAGTATAATATTTATACTCTACGAATTGTAAAAGTAAAAACAACTAGACGTTAGAAACAACTATTGTTCATATTTCTCCCAATTTCTCAAACAATAACAATCGTGACAATACGGCTGCAATGATAAACAAAATGTTACTCCACAAACATTCTTTTAAACTTACTTAAACGAAAGATAATTTGATGTTAGAAACTAGAAGAAATACTACCATAATAAGCATTTACAACGATTGTTTTAATACAAGATGTAGATAATATTGTACAAGATTGTATTTGTCCTTTGGTCTGTAATAGATCGTAAAAACATGACAAAATGCAGAATCAGTAAAATACGAATAGTGTCATTCGAAAGTTAACAAAATCACTACAAGAACTATTTGTTTGTTTATAAATGTCTGTGCAATACAGGTTTTGTCATCGCACAAAATATTAGTAATGACTATATAGAAACATTGCTTTTCAATTATAGAATTTATTAAACAAGTACTTGTTCGTTAACGAACACTCTTCAAGAAACTGGCGATATGTTTTCTTTTCTTTTTCCTTTTTAGGATTTTCGTTCAAAGATCAATAAGGGAAACTGTGCATAGCATTCCTTATTCTTTTACGATCGAAGGATGTGATTTGACGTTCATTATTATAGCGCACCCACGGTTTCAATGCTAGGAGCGCATTCTGTTGTGGCAAGGAACGCGAACCACGAACTTTCGGATTCACAATCTTGGCACGTAAATTATAGGGTGACAACTGACCCATATGCGACATGTATTTCTTAATTTTATCATCTGAGGAGTTTGATTTTGTTGTTAGTTTTAAGCACAAAGCTACAGAATGAGCTATGGGTGTTGTGCCAACTGCAGGTATCGACACACAATATTTAACCTTACAGACACTCACAGCTACAAGGAGGAAGTCACAAACAAAATAAATAAATATCGTAAATAGCTTGCGAAAGCAAAAAATATTATTTAAGTGAATGTTCTGAAAACATTTCTCAATAAACATCACAAATAGTACTTAGTTCAAAAAAATATTAACCGTTTTTGATTATATACGACTAGGAACGTAACAAAGAGATATATCCAAATATTTATAATAATTGCTAATATTTATGTATATGTTCTTACTATATTTAACTTTCACTACATATTTTATTCAGTAAGAGAAATATGGTGATCGTTTTTATGTCGTATTCTATGTTAATTCCAAATTCTAAACTACCTAATATATCTAAATATTAAATCATATCCTTACAAACTAAGGTATTATATAATTTTCTCTACCTTCTATAAATATTGTAACTATTTGTGTTTGTTAGATATATAAACTCGCTGTCCGTCTGAATGATTATCTGTGTGTTTGTCAACTTGATTATCTGTTAACGCTTCTCAGATTGATTTTGTAACCATTGCTAATGCATTACATATGATTATGTTAAATCTGTATATATCGAAAACTATAGGCTACTCAAACTAGTTAGTGAACGTGACACATCGGTTATAGGAAAAACGTAGCGGGATTTCCATGTTTCTAAAGGTTGATTAATAGCGCCTTATAATTACTTTTGGTAAATATGCTTTAATTATGGAAACCTCTACATCCAACTGCATCAGAGGGATGATTCAAATCTTCCAACATCAGATATATGTTATACATATATATATATATATATATATTCAACAAACAAAACAAGAAATTCAAACACTAAATCAGTAAATTATAAGATTAATCTACATTTTAGAGACAATTGAAGAAGTGGATTCCACAGAGCAGCTGAAATACACTTCATTTCATCTTTATCCTCTACTATTACTACGAAATACTGAGATATAAAACAAATTCGAATTTTGTATCCAAGTAAATGACATATTTTTATCATTATCATTCTGAAACTAATTGTGGAGAGATGGCGGCTCAAAACTAAATTGTAGAAGGTTTGGATTAGCTTAGGCTTAGATCTCTATAGTCGGTGTTGTTGATATAAGTTTTTTTGAAACCAAGGAATTAAAGCACTAAGATAATGAGGTTCACAATAACCAGAGATTTCAAATGCAATATAACTAGTCTGCATATATGCTCAAAATATTCAACATTTTTACGACATTTATTTCCCGAGGAAAATGTTTTTAACAAATGAGTGAAATGGAAAATGAATATGGATTTTTGAAAACGAATGTTGTTGTTAAAAGCAAAACTACCTGAAAGGCAAGAAACTAGTTCAGGGAAGAAATGAAATCGAATGGTGCTTACTAAGCCTAGACTTTCACACAGATGCAATAATAACCATCATGCAATATATAAAAGAAATAATAACATTTTGCTTCGATCAAACGTCTTTGTCGGGCGTGGTCTATTTTAGCGTACTACTACTGTGAACCTAGAGGTTCATGTTGCACTTACCGTTGCTGTAAAACTTTCTTTTCACTTTAGAGCAGTGGGTGCATATAAGATTAACGGTCAAACAACACTATTCGAACAGAAAAGAAACGCCCAAGAACGGTGGTGCTATTGACAAGTTGTTTTCCACTAGTCTATCAGCTCAAAATTATGAACAGCTATGCGCAAATATATTTTTGAAAATTTGGGCGAAAATTCTAAAAACAGGAAATTATCGCAAAAGCAGTGAGAACAATCAGTATGTAAAAGAAGAGCAGAATATCTAAGAAACGCAGAAGGAGGGAAAAACTCTGATTTTGCTGCGTTGTTTTTTAGAGAAATCTCGTTATACATAGTTTTGGAGGTGGAGGCGTTTTTGTTTCTGTCTATCCAAGCGCATATCGTCTCTTAATTAATACAGTACACTCGTATAATGAACTCCAACGAGTTTCAAGATTAAAAATCAATGAAAAAAAAGTATTTACATCGGAGAGAATTTGCTATTAGAACGGCCGTTTCGTTTTTTAACAGTTTTATATTCACACATTGAAGGGAATGTGCTATTAGAACGGCCGTTTCGTCTTTCTAACAGTTTTATATTCACACATTGAAAGGAATGTGCTATTAGAACGGCCGTTTCGTCTTTCTAACAGTTTTATATTCACACATTGAAGGGAATATGCTATTAGAACGGCCTTTTCGTCTTTCTAACAGTTTTATATTCACATTGAAGGGAATGTGCTATTAGAACGGCCGTTTCGTCTCTCTAACAGTTGAAGGGAAATCTATATTTAGTTTTACTTTATTTTTATTTTTATGATTTTTTAGTGTGAACTTTTCTGAAAAAACATTCGTACATATTTTATATAATTTGTGTTTAAAAGATCTGATTTAATTGTCTTTCCACTAATGTCACGCCTCAGGTATAGCTTCTAAATTAATTCCAATGAATAATGTGCCCAATGAAATTCAAATAAATTAACAAAAGTACATCTTCCTCTAAGTGAAGAAAGATGTGAGTGACTTTGAGCTAATAGCTCAATGAAATGCATAAAAATTAAAATTGATTAAATAAGAAGTGAGAGAAAGTCTTAGGATTCTGTGTACTTTTCAATATGACGTCATATATACACGTTAAACCTTCTGTTTCAACATACCATTATCCAAAGAAGGAGTGAATAACCTCGATAACCACCTTTACATTTATCATTATAAACTAGCGTATAAAAGTATCAATGTACATAAATACATGTGTGTGTGTGTATTTAATCGTAGCTTTTCATATACATGTTGCTATGCCTATCCAAAGGTTAAGAATATGTTTAAAGCTTTACAATAAGTTTCTAAGAACAGGCACGAATTAATAAGTAAATAATCTATTTAATATTAATTACAGATAAATTATGTTTGATATTTGTTTGTTTGTTTTTAATTATGCACAAAGCTACACAATGGGCTATCTGTGCTCTGCCCACCACGGGTATCGAAACCCAGTTTCTAGCATTGTAACTCCGCATACATATCGCTGTGCCACTGAGGGGCATTATGTTAACTAAACAAACAAAATGATTTTCATAATATATTTATATTAAGAAGTAATTTCTACAGCGACGCTACTTGAAATGAAGATTTGCCCCAAAGATTGTAAACACACAAATAATTAAAAGTACTATTTGTCGTTTTTCTGACAAAACCCTTTCATAACAGTACCTAGTTGCTTTCAAAATGAAGAAATGTTTAAGTTTGATTATGTTAAAATAGATTTACACAAAGAGAGAGTTTTCAATCTTCTAATGAATTTTGGTAAGGTGGGCCAGTTCAAACAAAGATTACTATTTAAACGATACTGTATTCGTTACCTGAAGGAAATTTCTTATTCATTGAAGAAAAGATTCAAATTTGAATATAACTAATAGATCAAGAAACAAGTAACTTATCCAAATAAAGAGGTAAATGAAATGAAGATTTCTTAATCTTACTCTAACACATAATAAAAATGTAGAGTTTCGACGAAACAAAGCCTTAGTGAAAATCTAACAAAGCTTACTTTCTTTAAAAAATATATGAAACGTATCTAGCTAATGATGACTAAATATGTTTGTGCAATATCAAACTTTGTTACTAGACATATGTTTCCTAGAAACAAACAAAAATGTAAAAGGTTCCTAGGTTAGCTCTTTTTACTTTTATTTATTTATGGTTGGATTGAATTTACCATCTGGACGAGTTTCGATATATAATATTCATTCGTTACTTAATGTAATTTATTCCTACTTCGATTTCTGACTTCTCATCAGTAGATCTAATAGTTTTTTATACGTTTTTAATATTTAAGACTTCTATTTTATCCTCGTCCAGGGTAAGAAGTAAATATCGGATCGATTAGACGGAGAGAAATTGTTGCAATATAAAATAAAAATGCTTGACTAAATCCGTTCCCTTGCTATGTTAAGACCCTTGGTGACGAACACATAAAACCTATGAGTAATCAACCGTTTCGACAAACTCAACTTTATGGTAATATAACCCTTATACTACCAGAAATTAAAGTCAAACG
>NW_013666172.1:292405-299893 GCF_000517525.1 Limulus polyphemus | reverse complement strand
AAAGTAAGAATATTGTTATTAAAACTAAATACATTCTTTTTTTCTTGCAATAGAAAACTAGAAAAAATTGTGTCATCCATAAATCACCCGAGGTAATATTTTACGGTTTCTTTGTATTTAAGAACAAACCTACACAATAGACTACCTGTGTTGTGCCCACCACGGGTATCGAAACCCGGATTTTAGCGTCATAAGCCTTCATACCTACCGCTTAACAACTGGGTGGCGATATTGGACAGAAAATATAATGTACATTCGTGAACAATCACGACTCTTTTTTTTTTATGTGACAATTAAGCACATTTTCGAAAAGTTTCAATATCTGTAAATCCCAATAACATCAAACCTGAACAATTGTATGTATTCTTTCACTTCTGAAATCTAGCAATATATTAATTTGCCGTAAAATTAATTTTATCTTATTCTATGAACATATTATTCGGTGTTTGAAAGGGACATACAAATAATGATGATAAACTTGAAGATGCAAGTTTAAACATTGGTAAACACAAAATATATTTCATTTGCTTGCACTTAGATGTTTTAGTTACATTTTACATCGGTGCATTTGTATTTTGGCCTGAAGAAGGATGATTAAAAGTCTGAAATGTTGAGTGATTTATTTTCGAAACATAATATATTACGTAACAATCAGCACAAGGCATAGATCACAGTAAGGCTTCACTAATGCGAAGACATAATATCTTACATTATTGATGCTCTAATGTTGCTTTGGTCTCATCATATTTTTTAAAACATATGAGATGCAAGTAATTAAACTTTCTGATATTAGTTTTTCTTGTTGATCTATGTAGAATGTTCCCAGAAAGATACAGAAGGGCTAATAGCGCAGGAGTAACCGTCTGTAATTCTGTATGTAACATGTATTTTATTATCTTTAGTTCAAACTCTAATTCGATTTCATGATAACTCGAAGTTAGGTCAGACTTGCTGCCCCATTCATATCTGCTAACATTTCATCAATGGTTAGAATTAGATTCCACAATATCCTCTTTAGCCCTTCATGTATCTACAGCTATTCTCATATAATCTAAATTTCCCGCTTTTTGTACAGACACAAGAGTGATACCCAGAATATTGGGCTTTCATCAATCCACTGCCAGCATTTGGGCTACTCTTATGTGATCAAATTGTTGGATTTCAAAGTTTAATATCCTTTTTATTAAATTTTTTGCGGGGCACAAACCAGTTCCAGTACGCTCACATCTAATTCACTCGATCTAATATTGATTCTAATAATGTCAGTTAATATGTTAGGCTTAGAATTTAGATTATAATTTTGTATTTAATGAAACGTTTACTATTTTTTTATAGTTTTAGCACATTAAACATTGTATATAAAGATATTTGAAAATATAAATATTAGGTATTTTATGCGAAATACATTTTGAAATAGATGCTTTATTGGTTTCTTAATTTTTTTAGAAATCGAAGCATACACGTATAATAATAATAATAATCATAAAACATGTTTATTTATTTTACATTCTCAGATACATACAGATAAATACAATATAATTAATATTTTAAAAATGTGTTGCTTTAAACTACTTCATCAGCAAATATGATTAACTACAATATATTAAATTTCAGTTGTTATAGTAATTGAATTGTTTATTTACATTTAGTATTTATTTTTACTTTATATTTCTCTCTTTTCATCTTTGATCTAAAATCCATATCAACACTTTATTTCCTTCTAAGTTTACTTAGATTATTATTTGATCTTCCTGTGCATATATTTTCTCTTCCAAGTGTTTAGGGCACTTGACTCGCAATCTGAGAGTGGCGGGTTCGAATCCCCGTCCAACCAAAAATGCTCGCCCTCTCAGCCGTGGGGGCGTTATAAGGTGACGATCAATCCCACTATTCGTTGGTAAATTAGTAGCCCAAGAGTTGGCAATGAGTGGTGATGACTAGTTGCTTTCCCTCTAGTCTTACACTGTTAAATTCGGGACGGCTAGCGCAGATAGTCCTCGTGTAGCTATGCGCGAAATTCAAAACAAACAAATAAACAAACCTTTCACTTGTTATCCTTCTTCCAAAAATGTATATTCTTTAACCATCTTTTGACTTCTTATTCCCGTCTTTGTAGTTTATATTCCACTTCTCATAATAATTATTCCATCCTTCCATTATTATATACAATACCTGCTTTCTACTAAAACACTTTGTTGCCACGGTTGCCTATAAATGCTTCTCTACCGCTTTCACATTATTCATCCGCTGCCAACCATCTCCATCTTACAACCAAACTTTCATCAGATGCTCTCGATTTTCACTGATTCTTCCTAGCCTTTTGACTTATCCACTTATAATCCTGCGGTAATTTTCCCTCTTTTACATCTTACTCCTTTATTGAAGCTCATTTCATTCAACAATTTAGAATTTTTTCACAAACTTCTATAATTCTCCCTCTTTATTCTTAATTCAGCTACATTCCAATATAATGATGTAACCTTCCTTCTCTGAACTCTATTTGCTGATTCTTCTTTTTTTCACCTCCTCCATCTTTTTATCATTTAAATTATTTTCTTGATTCACTCTCTTCTATTTTTTCCAAAACTCCTGTGTTCGATAATCCCACTTAAACCATTCATCACCAATTTTTATCCTTTGAAATATAAACTTTATGTTGCTTCCTCTTTCCCTTCCTAATTTAGAATTATCTTTGTTTTGTTTCCATGACATTCACCATAGTGTATACTCTATATGTCAGTAAATCCTATCCATTTATATCCAGTTGTTTGTTTGTTTGTTTTTAGAGCGAAGCCACACTAAGGTACCTGCTTTATCCACTGCTGGGAATCAAACTCCGGATTTTATTGGCCTAGTTCTATTCTCCATATTATGTATTCTCTCTATCTATATTATTTCTACTCTCAACTTTATTTTAACAAAATGTTCTACCTATTTTATTTCCTCCTAGGTTTCCTTTCTTCTCCTCCTTCTAAACATTTAATAATAATTTACTTGTCCTCCTTCTATTTACCAAATTTTCCACCTTCTTTTGTAGTTTTGAATTTCAATTTTTTTCTTCCTCACTTTGTAGTTCTAGTTCAATTTTTTCCACTCACTAATGAATATTTTTCTCTATTTCTGAAACTAATTCTCTAGACTGTTGTTATTCTAGATTCTAATTTTTCGACTTTAAATCCATATCACTAGAATTATGTTCGATGTTTTGAATTGATCCAGTTGAAAAGTATCTTATTTTTCTACTAGTAATAAACTTTTCTAACTCATTCATACTATTCGACCTTTCGCCCTCATATTCTCCCTCTTTTCTTACAATCAGCTCCCACATTATTGTTTTAATTAGATTAACTAAAGTAAAAAATATATTATATGCTTTCCTTTTCGTTTTGCCCCAAACTTCACTCAAAATCAGACATTGTCTAGAACTCACTTTTTAATAAGTAATAAGTCGACTATCATTTGTATTCATACAGAAACTGTGTAAATCTAATTTAATTTAATCATATTAAGAATATAATTTACTTGCAGTGGATTTGTCAAATCTCAGTAACTTATCCTATTACACTTTAAACTGTCATACGTTCAACATGCAATCTTATGATTAAATCCTCAGTTTTATTTTCATCCTTAAGTTACCTTGCAAGCGAAATCAATCATGTATACGCACAATATGCGCCCGAACTTAATAAATGTGATTAATTTTATACGAAAGATCCTGTTTGTTTTAAAAAGTATTTAGAGCGAAAGAGTGTACTTTAAAATTTCACTTCAAGTAATAACTCGTAAATTAAAATAATCTCAAAACTACAATATCGACTAACGTTTCGTCCATCTGAGATTAATATGTTTAAAAATGGATTTTCACTTTGGTGATTTTTTATGTTCTTATTGCAGTTTTTTTATTGAACAAGAACAATTTGAATTTTATTTCTTATTGTTGTTAGAGCATTATTACTCGCTGCGAAGAAAATACTTGAAACTCTCAGTTTTGTTCATTTTGTTTAGTTTTACAGAGAAAATTAAAAAATTCTGCCTAAATGGTTATTTCTCCTTTCAGTGTCCTTATTACGTGCATATCTATATGTAAAACTTATGTGCACAAGTGACTTTCTTCCATACAATTTTCATGTGAAGTAACCTCGTAGAATCTCTATTTATATTTAAATTCTAGCTATATCCGAAATAACTTTATATAGTGTTTTAACATTCTGTTCTACTTAGTTTACTCATAGTCATGATTAGATTGTCACTGATTGCATTAGCAGTGTTCAAGTGAAAAGAGTAAAATTGCAGGGTATGTTGTTTCAATTCAGTAGAGAAGAGTGCCTTAGGGCTTAAATGGTCCAGTGTTCTAATAGAAGCCAGTTTCTTTGAAAGAAAACAGGAATGAGTCCATGAAAATCTAATTTATCACTTCCTCTACAGACTTGGGCATGAATGCTAGAAACCTGGTGATGAACATGCTGTTGCGTTGACTTCCTAGTATTTGATAATAAGACTACAGCTGTTGAATAATGGAATATTTTTTTTAAATATACAGTTTTAGATGGAACTTTTCCCGTCAGGCTGGTATACACTCATTAATATATTAGATAAAAATATCTAGTTACAGATGATTGAAAAACTAAGAACTTTCAGATGGAAGCATTAAGTGAATTACAACATAGTTCGATTCCTTAATGCGTTTAGGCCCGATATTTAATTATATTACATCGCCTTGTTTATCAATATCGTTTTTATTTGAAACACCGATCATGTTTTTCACTAATTCTCCTCCGTTAATTGGTTATTTAAAATGTAGTGTGTAAAGTTGACAAGAATAAAAAAGCTTCCTCTTAGTATAGAGATAAAAGTTTGATATAGGAACTATGGTTTCTTGTACTTTGAGATGCTCAATATAATAATTGATAAGAAGATCGTTCGATGCTTGTAACTAATTTCAAAGAAACATATAAATATATTTTATTGACTTCGTTAATCATAAAATAGAAGTGAATTGGTCCACAAAAGTATTTTTATTGAATTAAAGTGCACTTCCTAATTATTATATTTCTATTAAGGAATATTTTATTTTATGATAGTAAAAATGAAGTCAATACTGAAGTTCGTTACATGACAGTATGAGTTTGGTTTGTTTGGAAGTTCGCGAAAAGGGATATCTGCGCTAGCCGTCCTTAATTTAGCAGTGAAAGACTAGAGGGAAGGCAGCTAATCCTCACCACACACCGCCAACTATTGGGCTACACTTTTTCCAACGAATAGTGGGATTGATGGCAACGTTATAACGCCCTCAAGGCTGAAAGGGCCAGCATGTTTGGTGGGAGGGGGATTCGAATCCGCGACCCCCATATTGCGAGTTGAGCGCCCTAACCACCTGGCCATGGGCAGTATGGGATGGTAAATGCTTCATTATTGTCCTAATACCAATAAAAACTTTTAGACTACATAAATAGTTATTACAAATATCGGTAATATTTAACTTTTAACAATTCATATTTTTTATTTGCCTAGTTTATTAAATCAGTCTATATGATATTGGCACGATTCGTTTTTATTTAACTGTTGTATAATATTAACCAAGATATATAAAACTTTGAGTTGGTTCTCTGGCATTTGAGCCTCTTTAAGTAATACACCATATTTTATTGATTTAAAAATTTATCATATGAAAGACCAGTTAGATCACGTATCTATTTTGGTAGTGAATGTTTTAACCTAACTAAGATGGCTGTATTTTTATATTTGGAAACTTAATGAAAAACGTGTTTGAAATATTTACATTTTTGATATTTTTCTAGATATTCCATTGCCTCTTTTTCCAAGATGTAAATACCTTAAAATCCTAAAATAGAATTCTTTCATCACTCGATTGAGCTCGTTTTTTATCATCTGAAAATAATCCTTTAATATAAACAAATAAAATAAAACATAATTACTTCTGTAGAAAATAGTAAACGTTTAACATATCAGCATAGAGTAATCGCTTACAGCGATTAGCCCCCCAGTGGCACAGCGGTATATCTGCAGACTTACAACGCTAAATACTGGGTTTCGATACCCGTGGTGGGCAGAGCACCGATAGCCCTTGTGTAGCTTTGTGCATAATTAAAAACAAACAAACAATACAGCGATTATCTTAGTTAATACCTTTTTGAATTATTGACAGAGCACTATATTGCATATTTCTAAAAGCATATTCAAATAATTTTATAAAAACAATGGAATAGCGTTTTACGTTATATAATCAATTTCAGTTACATTATGATTTTATATATTAGTATTGAATGATAAGATCAAGATTGTACAACTCTTCCCTCTATACTTGACTGATAAACCACCGACAAAACTGTTAAATCCAAAAAAAAAGAGAGTATTATTTAGTTGATAAAAGTCAATTCAGCATGAGTAGTTTTCAAGTACATTTGTTTTTGATGACTTATAGGAAAAGTAATATACGCGTTCTATCATTTCAGGCAGTTGTGAACAATTCTAATGTTTTAAAGAAGTTTTAGCCTTCAATTGTTATTATATATATCATTTCTATTGTTACCTTTATTGAACCTTCTTATATCAAAGTAAGAAATGCTTAACTTGAATTATATAATATTGATGTGAATTTTTTTTCATGAAAATGTACATATTGTCTTGAAACATGAACATTTTCTCAGTCATTACTGTCCGTGTTCAGTTACTACAAACTACCATAAAACCAGCAATTTAGGGTCGTATGACTCTAAATAAACAAGACCGTAGTAGTTAACCAAGCAGTCAATAAATGTATATAGAATAGGATAGAGTAAAATTTTAAACATATTTTATTAGGTCGTCAAGAAAATAATGTCGCGTTTTGGAACACTTTCAGTAACCCGCCCCCAAAAAAAAAAACGCACGTCACGTATAATAGTTAAACGAACCGACTAAACGTCACGTTAATGTAGCCTATATAATGTTTAAAGTTTAGTATATTCTAATCCCTTATAGTGATGGCACACGACGAGACACACATTCAGCATGTAATGCTGTTTGAATACAAGAAGGGAAATTACGCCTCTGTAGCCACAAATAATATCAAAGAAGTTTATAAAAATGTTTTGAACGTTCGTAAGTGTCAACGATGGTTCAGCAAATTTCGTTCAGGTGAGTTTAGCGTTAAAAACTGTGATGGCGGGGGCCGATATGTTGGAATTGATATTCATGCTCTGAAGACGCTTATTGAATCTAACCCAAGGCAACACACTATTGAAATGGTCCTGAAATTGTATGTTTCTCATTAAACAATGCGTAAACATCAAAGGAATATGGGAAAACTCCATAAAGAAGGTGTTTGGGTGCCTCACAAACTCTCCGATGATCATCATTTCCAACATGTGAACGTTGCTTCGTCCCTTCTGGCGCGTAATTCGCGTAAACCATTTTTGGTCAGAATTGTCACCGGTGATGAAAAATGGATTCTCTATGTGAATATTAAACGCAAAACACAATGGCTCA
>NW_013666172.1:279972-291689 GCF_000517525.1 Limulus polyphemus | reverse complement strand
CAAATGTGGAATGTGATAAAGAGGACATCGACATGTTTTTGGCATCAAAGCCAAGTGATTTCTTTAATCAGGACATTAACAACTTGATTATAAGATGCAAAAACATCATCGATAAGAAGGGAGAATATTTCATTTAATAAATGTTTTGTTTTGATATATAAGTTGTACGAGTTTTTGCATCTATCAAAATGTGACATTAACTTCTTGACGATCTAATATATAAATCAGTCACATTTAAAATAGTTATTTCTTAATTATAAAACAAATTTTGTATATAAGCTTCTGCGATTTTATTCAGTTTGAAAATAATTACTTTAAATTCGAAAAAGCAGGATGTTTGTCAGTTAGTATATTTTTCTTAGAAAAATTAACTAATCAAGTTGCAAAGAATAACGAAATATAAAAACCTTTAATTTTAATAACGAGTCTTATGCGAATAATATTTGAATGCATTAAGTTTTGAAAGAGTACTGGAGAATATATGTTTTAACTTACTGAACACACTGAAACACGTATATCTGAAGTTAGAATTAAGACATCCTTGTCATTGGCACGAAATAACAACCAAATATAGATGGTATAAGGTTGTTATTCAAGAGAGTTTCATGCATTATTTTTGTTGTTGTGAATAGTAACTAGTCACATAATCGAGGGAATTCGTTTTTTTTTCTTTCTCAGAATTTAACAGTTCAGATAAGTCAGTTTTGCAACATGGAATTCTTTAATTCCTTGCCTGAGTTTACTATGGCTCGTACAAAATCACTTCAACTAGACTTCTTCATTTTTTTCCCTTTCGTCGTGAGTCACGGCACATTTCAAATTGGAGCGTAACATAGAATGTCAAAAACGCTCCATACACAACTTATACTAAAACAAAAACTATTTATATCAACTACATATCAGTTGATTAAATTGTACAACATTTAAAACGTAAACACCTGAAAAGAGGTACGAGTGAATTGGTATTTATTAATTAATTAATTACACTAACAATAATAGGATGCATTATTTTTAAAGATAGATATATGAAAACTTTAGTTACAGAAACGTTAACATTTCCCGAAATACATTAAAGTTATGTAAATGTTTTGAGCTTCTCTTAAAAGTCACTCTAATGATTCAACATTAGTACCGAGTGTATACTTAAGCTGGGCATTTAAAACTTGACATATTTAACCGTATCATGTTTATCTCATTTCACTTAGAAAAATAACAGTTGGTTATAGTTTCGTCAAATTTATCTTATTGCTATCTTTGTTTGTTGTTAAGTACAAAGATACACAAATGATTGTCTGTATTTTGCTCATTGCGTGTATCGAAATCAGATTATTAGCGTTATAAACCCTAAAGCCACCGGGGGATTTTTTACTATCTAAGGATAACATTTTACATAATATTATTTGAACAGTTTTGAATACTGTGGGAATGTAATTTTATCTAACTCATTAAAAATATTTTTCATATTAGATCAAAAGCAAATCGTAAACAATCATAAAAGAAGGTCATTAAAAAAACATCTGAAAATACTTACAAAATGGAACACATAGTTCCGAACTGTGTATTAATTGATAACCTATCAATTTAGTCATTAATTTTCTGTTTCTATAATTAAGTTTAAGGCCTAGTCCTGTTATGTTTAAATCCTTTTTCAGAAATTAATTTTGTTGATATTTCATATCACTAAAAAATAAGTTTAAGAGTCAAAACAAAGTGTAATTTTACTGAGGGTCTGTACACAAACAATTTAATTAGTGGCATTTGTAGATATCAAAATGGTATTACAGCAATAAACAATACATCTTTCGTAGCATACTAGGTCTGTAAGTATCCAATCGAAGAGAAAATAATAAAGTTCATATTTTTCAACTCCTCACCAATGATATCTATTTATCAATCGATTTTTTGGTTTCTTTACATACGAATACAGGTCTTTAGATCTTGCGTGCGTGTGCAAATAACTCGTGCAAACCACGAGCTAGATTCACAAGATTGCGTGTTTTGGGGATACTGTTCCAATACTTGGCTGAGAAAATGAAACTTAGATTACGTGAGAGTTTTTATAAAACATGAAATAGTTTTCTTTGTTGGTCACCGTAAACACTTTCATCTGTACAGAGATGCGTGTGTTTTCTGAAAAAGAAGAGAAGCTCAGTGCAGTGAAAGAGGTTTTAATTTAGTTCTGCTTGACCGATACATAGTACCGTGCGTCTTAGCTGGAAATGTTCTGAACTCGGAAACAGTTGCAATTCCAATAATATCCAAGCTATAAATAACGTTAATGTAATGCATCAATTAAACTCATACTTCATAGATAGAATAGGTATCTAGAGAAAATGTTCACAAAACAATAATAGTTCATGAGAAAGTTTTTAATAAAATCTCAATTTTACTAATTATATTGTTTTAACCAACAGCTGCAACTCTTGGTTCCCTGTCATTTTACCTTCTTTAATTCAGAAATATACCTTCTTGGCAAAACTATGGTACTTGTCATTTCTTCTTTCTGTTCAAAACTAACATTCCTATAACTTTTAGTCCGGCTTCTTTATTGGTAGAACTACAGCGTTTTTCTATTTTTCTTGCTAGTAAAAATCACAGTTTTTTACGCCCTATTGACGAAACTATTACACTAGTCCATTCTTATTTCCATTAAAACTACAGTTATTCAGTCATTGTTTTGCAGAAACTATGGTCCCCGTTCGTTTTCTTATAAATATTACGATATATTTTTTTCTTATTTATGCCAAAAAATCATGCTGATAAAATTAACTTTCTGTCACCTTTTGGGTTGTGTGAAACTACAGTAATCGTCTCTGTTTTTACTTACAGTGGAAACCGTTGTTCTGGCCATATTTTGCAGTGAAAACAATTGTTCTTGCCACTGTAATGCTGAGTGAAACTACGGTAATCGTCTCTGTTTTTATTTACAGTGAAAACAATTGTTCTTGCCACTGTAATGCTGAGTGAAACTACGGTAATCGTCTCTGTTTTTATTTACAGTGACAACAATTGTTCTTGCCACTGTAATGCTGAGTGAAACTACGGTAATCGTCTCTGTTTTTATTTATAGTAAAAACAATTGTTTTAACCACATTTTGCTGATATATAACAAATAAAGCTCATCTTCAATAACATTATACATCTTTTCGTATACATTTTGGGAGGAAAGAAGGAGGTTCAAAATTTTTAAGTCAATTCTCTTGTATTTCTAAATCAGATTTGAGGTTTCTTTTATGCGAATACAGTCCTTAGATCTTGTAGACCTCGAAACTACAGTCCTTAGATCTTGTAGGCCTCAAAACTACAGTCCTTAGATCTTGTAGGCCTCGAAACTACAGTCCTTTTCCTCTTTTACTTTGAGACTACGGTACTATTATTGTACTTTTTATTGATAAGTACTATTATTGTTTCACCTTTTTGAGTAACTGTAGTATTTGTATTTTCTGCTTTACCCTGAAAATTACGGCTCTAACTTCCGCCTCCCAATGGCTCAGCGATACGTCTGAAGGCTTATGATGCTAAAAGTCGGGTTTGGCAGAGCATAGTTAGCCCATTGTGTAAATTTGCACTTGAAAACAACCGAGCAGCCAACGAACTATAACTTTCGTACTGACGAAACTACAATACTTAATTCTTTATGTTTATACTTAAAACTAAGGTAACTGATACTCTTACGGCGAAACTATTGCAATTCTCTCTTCCTTTTCTTAATCAAAACCGCAGTTCCATCCATAGTTTTGTTACAATACTATGTTACTTGTCTCCTATATACTATGTTACTTGTCTCCTATATACTATGTTACTTGTCTCCTATATACTATGTTACTTGTCTCCTATATACTATGTTACTTGTCTCCTATATATCTTACGAAAATCAACACATCATGTACTCTTGTCGTCGAGACGTTGGCCTTATGTGTGTTGAGAAAAAATTAGGCTTATAAAATTTTAAAAGCAAATTATATTTTTCTACTTAGAGTAAAGAGATGCTACTTATAACTTTATTAGACACTTAGACGCTTGTATTCTAACTCTATTAAAGTATGAATACACGACTATAGATACATCACGTGAGTTAACATATTTTGAATTTCATATGACACGTGATGATGACAACAATTTTAAATATTTTGTGACATATGATAATAACAACAGTTTCAAATATTTTGTGATACGTGATGATAACAACAGTTTCAAATATTTTGTGACACGTGCTGATGACAACAGTTTTAAATATTCTGTGACTCGTGATGTTGACAACAATTTTAAATATTTTGTGATACGTGTTGATGACAACAGTTTTAAATATTCTGTGACACATGATGATGACAACAGTTTTAAATATTTTGTGACACGTGATGATGACAACAATTTTAAATATTTTGTGACACGTGATGATGACAACAATTTTAAATATTTTGTGACACGTGATGATGACAACATTTTAAAACATTTTGTGATACGTGATGATGACAACAGTTTTAAATATTCTGTGACATATGATGATGACAACAGTTTTAAATATTTTGTGACACGTGATGATGACAACAATTTTAAATATTTTGTGACATATTATGATGACAACAGTTTTACATATTTATGAGAAAATGTGGAAATCAACTAGCAACAATATCTTATTTTTCTTCTTCCCTTTAACTTTTTATTTGTTATTAAATACAAACCTCACAATGGATTATTTGTGCTGTACCCCCCACAAGTGTCGAAACTTAATTTAAAGCTTATAAGCTATCAGGCATACCTTTGTGTCACCGGGTGGGGCTTTTCTTTAAGGTTGTTAAGAATTAAACTTGTATTTGTTCACATGATAGTTATATCGTACTGAAACTTCAGAATTATACGTTCTTTAAGAATAACTAGTTCTCTCATCAGAGACACTCCTTCCATCTTGTTGTACTTTACAACAATGGGTTCTGGTAATGTAATTGATTAGTCTTGGTTAACACTTGTTCATTACCTTTCGTATTGTAGGTTTATTTACATTTTAGAATACAGCTGTTAAATGTATATGACAAGCAAAAAGAACATTTTATCAGTATAATCTACTGATTTTAATTAATATCCTTGCACTGTCAGTTTTATGTTCGACTCACGTGATATTACAGATGTTTTTTTTTCAGAACGCTTTAGCAAAATGTTATTAATATTTGTTATACAAAGTAACATATTAATCCCATTTTCTTCACTAAAACTTACAACTTTGGTTCTCAGGTTTTTCTGATTTGTCCATTTCACAGTATTATATTATCTAATCCCGAAATTTGGTTCATTTTTCTGTGTACTTAAAATAGCAGTCCTGATTTCACTTTTCTTGGAAAAGTACGGTGTTTATTAACTTTGTTCTTAGCTGAAAAGTACGGATAATTTCTTGTAACATTTATATACCTAGAAATATGGTTATTTTTCTTTCTTCTTTACATTTGAAAGAATGGTTATAATTCGAATTCGATTGTTTCTTTTGGTGTAAGTTACGTTTTTCGGAGCAGAGCATGGCCTAGTGGTTTGGATCCCTATATTAAATGAATCACTGCTGGATCAGAGAAGAGTAGCCTAAGCATTGGCGGAAGATGCCGTTGTTTAGTTGCCTTACCTTTAGTCTGTCATTTAAAAATTAGGAAAAGCTACTTGAAGATACAGCTTACGTGGCTTTGCACTAAGTTATTTGTTTCCTTGATCCAACGTTATTATTCAAAATCGTCGCTCTTATCACTTTTCAATTCAAAGCTGTAGCTCTGGCTCTTTACCATCTTTGTTGTTAGCTTAAAGTAACACTTTTACCCTTCTTTTTTATATTCAAAACTATGACTCTTCATCCTTTTAAAAATTTCTTTTTACTCTAGACTGGTTTCTTATTAACTTCCTTTATCTCTAAGCTACTGAATTCAATGATTATTTTACAAACAATTTATGTATATAATATTTTATTGTTAATATTAAACATATTTTTAATGCTGTAGTTAATTTAAAGACTTTTTAATTAGGTTTTCATTTGAACCGTTAGTAATAAGATGTTTTTTATAACCTGAGGTTTTAGAAATTAGAAAGATTTAAATTGAAAAACTAAATTTATATATCTTATATAAACTTTAAACTTCAATTCATTACTTTTCATCAAGGTGTTCAGAAAAAGAATAGGTGGGTGAAAAGAAAGGATTCAAGTTTTCTTATACATATATTGGCTGGCTTATCCATTTTACTATTTTTTTTTCAATTTTCGGTTTTCTTCTCCTTTATCTAACCTCTAGTCAGCGAGTCAGGGAGCCATGTTTGATGGGTTAATGATTCTCAGACAAAGCTTTCCCGTACGCTCTTTAAGAAAAACAACAAATCAAATAGAAATTTTGAACTTCTTGCGATATCTGGAAACTGAATTGCCAAATTTGCATATATATATATATTTATTTATTTATATGGTTTTCAGTCTATGAGGGAGTAAAACTCATGGTACCATCAAAAATTTGGCACAAAGCACGGTATTAACCACACATGTTGCGCCATACAAAATCTGTTTTCTCAGTTCTATAAAGCAGCTTTCTCCGCGGTTTTCGTGGGTTTTGCCGATAGAGATGAACTTGAATACTCCTGTTATTTTATAAAAGATGAGCACAGTTAGACCAATCCCTTAACTCCGCATCTTTGTGACTGAGTACTGTTCATAGATGAGTTCTTTTGAAAGTAAATTGTGGTTTTTATTTACTTTTATTTATCGTAGTACATTTCTGGTTCTAACTGGTTCTCAATGACTCCCATACTTGATGTTAAAAGGTATAATACTTCTTCCTTAATACTTTTCTTTCTATTTAAATCTAAGTTTTCGCGTTTTACCTTTTTCTTTACATACAACTATATTACTTAAAACTACGATTTTAGTTCGTTCTTAATATTAATTCAAATTATGGTTTCTTAACTTTTTCTTCTTATTTTAAAAATAAGATTATTTCTCTCTCAAACCTAGGCAGCAAAAACAAAGATACCTTTTATTTTAAGTTAAGGAAGTACTATGAAAAATGTTAAAGAGTTCGATCTTTTATGATCTAGTAATACTTCCATTTTTTATACACAGAATGGTTGTACTCTTGATAAATAAGGACATAATACACCTTTTTAAAATTTAAAGTTCGTAATTATAAGTAGGTGTATTTGTTTCATGCGGTGAAACGCTCTAGTTAGCATAATTAAATAGACGATTTCATAACTAATGTGCAATAAGATAAGCATTATGGTAATATAATGTCCTATCATATTCTTCATACAAATCTTAGAACTGCCACTAAAATATATTTCAGACCAAGATAAAGTAGAACCTGCTTATTTTTCATAGTTTGTGGTTGTATATACTTAATATCTGGAAATACAGAAATACCACTCTACCGATGGTTTGTGTTATTTGACAATATCACACATAAAAACAAATTAACTTTCACAAGTCTTAATACAGAAATACCACTCTACCGATGGTTTGTGTTATTTGACAATGTCACACATAAAAACAAATTAACTTTCACAAGTCTTAATACAGAAATACCACTCTACCGATGGTTTGTGTTATTTGACAATGTCACACATAAAAACAAATTAACTTTCACAAGTCTTATTACAGAAATACCACTCTACCGATGGCTTGTGTTATTTGACAATCTCACACATAAAATACAAATTAACTTTCACAAATCTTAAGAAATATTCAATTAATTTTGCCTGCGTTTTGAAAAACGTACCATCAAATGGCTATGCATAACTTTATAGATTTAAATGAAGAAAAATCCCAGTGTCTATATTATAGTCTAGTTCAGCTGTATTGAAAAAAGTGTCCTTATGTATGTATGTGATTAGAGTAAAACACTTAAAACACTATTAAGCCTACACTAGGTTTAATTTATATTAAAACGAAAGAAGATCATGTCCAAATAATCTGATCTTGCTGTGTTACAGATACAAAAAAAAGCTTAACAACTTGTGAAAGTTATACATTAATATAAACTAACCTATTGAATACTTAGTAAATCGTTTGTATTTGTTGTAGTGTTTCTTATTATTGATTTATCTATTTTCCTCATTAATAATCTGTAAATTACGATGTTTTTCAACCTGTTAGTTATGGGTAAGTTTTTGTTAAACAATAATTATTTGCCACTTTTCAGTTATGCTTTGTCTTACTGTTATCGTTATTTTGTGTTGACCGTATCTATTCATGTGTACCTACAGTACTTTACTTATGCCAACCGTTTTAGGAAATACAGAAGACAAACTGACGTTTCTTAGCATTACGGCAATGAAAAATTATGCAATTATCTAAGAACAGATAATTAAATGCATGTAGAGATTAACGACAAGGCATTTTAAAGGCAGACAGAATTAATATTTCACGTCCTCTCTTTTATTGTTCAGAATTCATAACGTCGAACTGAAACACTCATTCCAATACTAGAAAGTAAACATAATAGTCCACAAATCACAAATGTACGCTCTTTGTTACTTGTTCCTGAAAACGGTTTCAATTAGGTCAGCAACTTGCTCACAGTGGTTTTATTCAATTAAGCACATCGCTACATAATAAAGTCTTATTATATTAGGTCATTTGTGTTTGAGAAACGACCATTATCAACCATTACCCTCACGAAACGAAAAATGGGAATTAATTTCTACTGCATTATTTACGATTAGAAACAGACAAGGTGCTAATACAAGACAAGCAAGCTGTATGAAAATAGCCTGTTTCTGTTGTCGTTGTATCTTCAACTACTATATAAAATACTCAATATAATGGTTATGCGTAGTTTTCAAGCTAAATTTCTATGAAAATTGCAGGCACCACAATACTTTCAATTCAATGCTAAGAGATTCTACTCCTCTATCATATACAAATATGTTTTTATATTGTTCTAAAGTTTTAGATATACATTATTATGAAACATGGTTTTATTTAAGTTATTTTATTTTCGGAAGAATACCAGTAAATAGCTGTTTTCTATGAATCGTACAAACAAATAGGCTAGGCTTACTATTCTAACAAATATTAATTTTATGCCATTTTTTATTTCATCTAGGTAATATTTTGCTCCAGAAAAAATAAATGTATCATTTTTTTAATAATTCTTCTTTATATATATTTCACTTTAACGAGTTAAGTTGACTGTAACGTACAATTTGGGTCTCAATGGATAGTTACGAAGATGAAACCACATTTATCTTTAAAAAGTCACTATTTAGGTTCTGCAACATAGTTTAAAAACGATGCTATTAACTTTTCACATTTTAGCTAACTACAGAAACATTATTCCCCTATGTAGTTTTTCAATAATTTAGTAATAGCATCCAAATTTTTATAAGAAATCCGAATACAATGCATATGTCGGATCCACGGACTCAAGGTGTCGGGGGGAGGCTGTTTTTGGTTTAACATATGGATAATTATTGCGTATAGTTGTTTTTGTTTGTTTTTCTATAGTTATTTATCCGTTATGGCAGAACTTTATGAAATAATAAAACAAAAATCTTGAATCCTCGAATTGGCACCTCGGACTCGCTAACCCCCATGTCAAGCTAGGCCTCACAAGTTATATAATGAAAGATATATATTTTGGATATGTTATATACATACTAGGAAATAGTTAAACTGGCCTCATCTATATCTAATTAACGCCGCCTCACGGTGATCGACTGATGGTGTCACGTGACCAGTGATGTCATAAACCACTAATTGGCTGCATCAGGTGATCAGAGGGGAGCATCCCTTAAGTACGGGAGGTTACTTGACAAGAGACGGCATAGTTCCACACAGACTCACAAGAGATTCATTTAAGTTACAAAACCTTAATCTCTATTGTTATGTGAGGAAATTAAGATGCACACTAAAATTTTAGCCTAATATTTGTCTTTTGAAATGTAAAGTCAAAACAACAAAGCGAAGGAGTCAATAAAATCGTTTTTCTGAATACTAAGGTCAAAGTTCACTGACACTCGAAATCCGTTCCACAGCTAATTAGGCTAAACTTAATATCTAGTGAGCTTAAAATCTTTTTATCCTAAAGCATGTTCTAAATTTACACAACAATTACATTAATATTATATATTTAGCACACAATTCTTGTGTGCTAAATTGATATTTTCATTTATAAACTAAATTAAGACTGTCTGATCTTAATTGCATGCTAAACCACATATTCTGTCCTACAAATGTATAATACATTCTGTGTTTAACATGCAATGTTAATAAACATTTAATGTAAACTAATAATGGTTTCCCAAAATAACTATGTTAGCAACGTTATCATACTAAGTATGTTTAAGGTATAAAAACTTTCATATTTGGTTTATAATGAAATGAGTTCTTTATACTGGATTACAAAGTATGTGATTCATAATAATTTCAAAGGTTAGCGTTATTTTCACATAAGGCTACACGAAAGAGCTAGTGTACTTAAGTTAATATAACAAACAGGTATTGATTTGCATGAAATATAATACTCTTCTAAAGAAGTAACATATATATTCTGTCTGAATTTTAAAAACTTTTAACTTTGGTATGAATGACAATTTTCTTTAAATTAGAAGATAGGCATGATTATTATTTATCTTTAGAACTTTTCCCAAGTCAACTTTGTAAAATAACAAACTGTAGTTATAGAAGAATGTATGACATATGTAAGTGAAAGTTTAAATCTTAAGCTTCATGTATATTTTAATATAAAGAACATCAAAGTGTATAAGCGCAAATCTTTTTCCTATGAATAAACAATCTTTAAAACATTTTTATTTAATTTTCTCTCGTTTGGACTAACTGTTATGTATTAAGACATTAGTGTAAAACCAGACTTTGCATTCTCGTTGCGTCACTATTCCTAGAATGAACATTGCTTTATGACTTCCTACTGTGATTTGGGAGTCAGAACTAGCGTAATTTGAAGAACGTTCCTACATAGTGTTAGACCTATATTATCTGTATCTCAAAGTAAATCGAAATGGTAAACAGAAATTCCTTAGAAGTTAAATATAAGATCAGATTTTTGTTTCTAACAAAAAATAAAGTAGCAACTGTTTATTTTAAGCCTAATTTATATAATATAACGTTTTTTATTGTTTTTTTTAGGTTTACATATATGATTGGATTTCATCTAAGATAAGCGAATCGTTTAGAAGCCCGTTAAACAAAGCTTTATAGAATGTAACTTTAATTAGAGTCTGGGTGATCAATCATATAAGCATGATGCACAGGATACATGCGTAGAATTAGAATATTTTATACATATGTTGTTAACATGAAAAACAAACATTTCAGAACTAAGTACATTCTAAGTTAAACAAGTATATGTGTAAATCATGAATTACGTTATAAAAAGTGAATGAAACATAAAGCAACGATTTTATGCCTCGTTTATTATTGAATCATGGATACTGAAATCAAATTATAAAGTAGAAAGTAGACAGTAATAATAATTCAAGTCCAATATGAGATCTGAAATGTTTGAAACGGAGGTGAAAGCTTATCATGATGTAAACATCACAGGTTGGGAAACGTCCATATCCATTCATTTCGATCTCTGGAGCGTCCTATATAGAATTATCTACCTCTACATGTCGATGTCTTTTTTAACACCTTCCACATTTGCATACATTTTTCCATTAAGATGGTGTTGCAGCGAAAGAAAAATATGGCAATCTGATGGTACCATATCTGGAGAATATGGTAGGTTGGGGAG
>NW_013666172.1:259801-279557 GCF_000517525.1 Limulus polyphemus | reverse complement strand
GTGTGAAGGGAGTTTCTGGTGAAGAGCTTGATTTAAACGTTCCAGTTGCTGACTATAAATCTCTGCATTAAAAGTTCGCTGTGGATTGAAGAGTTCGAAATGAATTACTCCTTTGATGTCCCACCAAATGCAAAGCACCACTTTCTGCAAATGGAGTCCAGTTTTGGGGTTAGAATTGGATTTTGTCTATGACTGAGCCATTGTTTTTGACATTTAATATTCGCAAAGAGAATCCATTTTTCATCACCGGTAACATTTCTGTCCAAAAATGGTTCACGCGCATTATGCGCCAGAAGAGATGAAGCAACGTTCACACGTTGGAAATGATGATCATCGGAGAGTTCGTTAGGCACCCAAACACCTTCTTTATGGGGTTTTCCCATATTCCTTAGATGTTTACATATTGTTTCATGAGAGACATGAAATTTTAGGGTCATTTCACGAATGTGTTGCCTTGAGCGTCTTCAGAGCATCAATATAAATTCCAATATGTCGGCACCTGCCATCAGTATCATTTGTGTACATTGGATTTTATATCTTTATGATTGAAATATTATGCACGGAAACAATATTTCTATAGTAACCTAAAATGTGAAAAATGAATAACGTCGTTTCTAAATTAAGACGCATAACATAAATAACTTTTAGAATGAAAGTAAGCTCCTCCCCGAATGTTCCATTCATACTCAAAATATACGTCAAAATGTTGTCATTTTAGCTCCTTTAAGGTGAAATATATTTATATATGTGTATAAAGGAGAGTTACGAAAAAAAATGCAATGCATTAGATGTTTATGGAGAAAAATATCACTTACAGAATATTTAAGAAAATGACATAAAAGCACAAAATATAACTTCGTCAAAATAATATACTTAGCCCAACTTTTCTGTGAGATTCATATAATACAGCTGTTTAATGGTATTGTTGCAAAAATACTTTCACCTGCTTGTACTTACTTTTGTAGTAATTTGAATTAAATGATACTATGTTTCAGGCCAACGTCGACCTTTTTACTACCTTATAGTTTAAACAATATGGAGTAAAGAACTATAGGGTTTATGTATTTTACGTTTCCTTAAGATGTTTCGTTCGTGTTTGAGATCGGATTTAAATGTTGTGGTAAGTAATTGGGTATTATATGTTTCTGTCTGAAAAGTAACGCAATTATTCGAAATTACCCGACAAGGTAAACATGTTAAGAGATTGCACGCAATGTTTTGACTGTAAAGCTCAATCATCCCAACCACAGTATACAACTGCATAATGCAAGAAAAAATATGTTTTTGATCAGAAATATTAGTCTCAATCCATTAATTTCAGAAATATTTTTTGTAGCACAAAGAGAACAAATATTTATATTTTATTTAATATAAACCTATTTATTTATAAGGCAGGTTTAGATTGTACACTTACTGACATTTACATTGTAATTGAGTGTCCTTAGCATCATATTATCAATGGTCAATTAAATATGTTATGTTACATATTCATCAAAGTTACTGTAAACCAATTATTCTAAAGTTCTTTGTTTTGTAGTAATTTTCATCTCTTAGTTTCTATTTTTTAAAAATCATTAAATAATATACATTCTGAATATAGCACTTTTGAGAATCTCAAGTCATTAGGCACGATATTAATCTTAAAGATATATGATAAGATCAATAAAAATGAGATAATAATACTTTTCACTGCTTCTTTCAGAAGACTAGAAAGATACAGAACAGAGCTCAGTTTCAAGAAACTTGGTTAACATCAGTTCTGAATACTGACTTTACCTAAGTGTACTAGTTAAAATTTATGTCTACTAATATGTGGCTTGTATAATTATCGCCTATATTTCCATCAATCTCTATTTTTTTTTGCATGTTAATATTTTCTTCTTTTATTGTAAGCTGGCATCTTTATATATATATATATTTAAACACAAACATCTGTATGTCTTTCTGTTTGTCCCTTACCTAACTACTCCTAGGTTGCTGGGCTAATCTTAACCAAATTTTGTAGAATGATAGCTTGTTAAAAAGTGGCATGTTAATGGAGGGGTAACAACCCTCTCCATCTCACATTATTGCTGTTTTTGAGCATTTATTATCTTTGACGTAAGTTATCGTTAACTATATTCATAGATGGCGCCACGTACTTACACAAAAAATTGTGCAATGGAAAAAAAACGGCCGCCAATATTACAATAATACATAAACTTAGCTGAAGTTTCTACTCCAACAGCCACCATAAGGCTGACATGAAGAGTCATTTCTTGAGTTATACCCATTTACTTTGACGAGTGACTTTTAAACTTCGTTCCGTTATACTCTTCTGCTGCCAATGACCGTCAATTAATTAATCACGTGAAACACTGTGGAAGGACATTAAGAGTTGGGTATTGAAAGCAGGTAACAGAAATCACCCATACCGCACTACCTTGGCCGTTACCTCTTCCTACAAAGTCATCCTGACCATCGCACACTGTATACCATGTTATATATATATACGTATTGAGTTCTTAAAGCTTATACAAAATAATGGTGAGGTAATAACGAATACTGTAATAATATGTTATATTATAAATAAATTGTGTCAGACAAACTCGGCTTGTTTTCTATAAAAATAAAACTTTTTTTTTTTGGTTATTCGGATAATCACGTCTGGTTGACTATGAAATGTAATTTAATAGATTATCATATGAACGAGTTAGCTTAATAAAATGATATGATTAGTCAGTCTCATATTTTATATTCAAAAGACTGCATGATGTGATACACATTGATTATTGCATAAACGTGAAACGATAGAATTTCAAAATCCTTGCATAGGTTTTCAAGCATAATTTGAGCACCAAATGAATAATCGTATCGAAGGATCCAATTTCGTGGCTCGTGAACTGACAGACGAGTGACAGAATAGAATAATACTCAACTTTTAGAAGATTGACAGTGTGAGAAGAATCAATTCTTCTCGTCGGTTATCTGCTTAGCTTGGTATCCGTGACGGAACTGGAGAAGGACGATTATAGCTTCACGTCATAGCACGCTCCTGATAGTTTAGCGGAAAAAGGCGTCTGGTCTAATGTCATAAAAATAAGTAATGTTTTACGGACGCTTCTATGTAACGAAATAAAGAATTTGAAATAAAGTTTATTATTCTTCAATTTAGCATCATACCGAAACCTCTATAATAGTTCATCTTACTGTATAAATAGGCGTTATATGGGAATAATAAGGACAAAAGTTGAACGTTTTTGGAATCTCTGTTATTTGTATGAAGAATGTATGATTGGTCACACATCTAAAAAACTTTAATTATTATGATGTCGTAGTCTAGTGACAAAAAAACTGATGTAGTTGTGCCGTTGTTTAATTATTCATAAAAGGTAATAGTAAATGTTTGTTTCAGACATTCGCGCAACGTTACACGAGGACTGTCTGCGCTAATCGTCCCTAGCTTTGAACTCATAAACTAAAGCGAAAGCAGTTTTAGCCAACATTATTCGCCTTTAATTATTTTGCTACTTTAATGGACCAGTAAGACTTGACTGTTATTCTTAAAACACGCCCTTGACTTCAAACTGCCTTGCTTCAGTTTACGGCAACATAAAGCGAACCGTAAAACATCGGATACACATAGCATTGTCCGGTCTCTGCATAAAAAGCATGAGTCCACGGGAAAAATTACTCTCCCGACCAGAAGCATTGCACCACCTCGAGTCGAGTTGTTTTGCGACATTGTGCCCTGCATGACATGACAGCTATATCTTGTGAAGTTCAATTCATTCGACACCGTCGTATTTTAGCTACCCTCCTCTGAATCCGGTGGAAAACGCTCTAATCACCTTTAACACGTATATTATATTAGATGTACTTCCGCAGGGACCCTGAACATGTTCTGTTTCACGGGTAAGTAAAACCAAAATTATAAGTAACAAATACTTATATTTCTTACTTTTGATGTTCATATGTCATGCTGTGTTGCAGCCAAAAGAGTGCATAATTCTTCTCGTTATTCATGAAATGCGCAAGTTTTACTGACGTTACGACAGTACAAACTGCAACATTAAGCGTTTCTTATGTGAAGTCATTTTAGCGTCTACTGACTGACTGACAGAAAACACACTATTTTACTGTGGTGCGAGTGATTAAAACAGGTGTTCCCTCGGGGAAATAACAGTAAATTTCTTGGATAAGCAGCTACTGTGCACTTGTGTAGGAAGTTTCGTAACATCCAATAGATTGTGATTTTAGAACGTACAGTATTTTAAGTTCATCAATGCCTATAAATACATTAATATTCCGTGTACTGTACGAACTTAAACAGTAAATGAATGACATTTTTATATGTAATACTTTTATATTTTCATTTATAGCTAATTTCATTAAAATAACTGTTTAATAATATTCTGAACTATATTTACACTTGTGAAGATTATTTTGCATTGGTGAATTAGTATTTGAATTTAGGATTAGCTTAAATCTTCTAAGCTGGCTGAATCTTGTGTGTTGTTTGTTTGTTTGCTGTTAAGTACAAAGCTACACAATGGGATATTTGTGTTGAGCTCACCAAAGGTTTTTAAACCCGATTTTTAGCGCCGTAAGTCCAGAGACTAGCGACCGAGCCACCGGAAGCCCGAACTTCGTGAGAAATGTTTGGGTTTACAACATAAAGTATAATTAACAGCAAGGACACTCAACTAATAACCCAAAACAATTTAGTAATTACAGATTTTAATATTTTGCCAATGTATGATTAATAATATTAAATATTTTAATCATGTTTCAAACAAAATCGTCTTGATTAATGTTTATTTTACTTTGTTTTAGGTTTGATCTGAATAGTTAGCTTAATTTCTATCAAACGTTCTTGTTGATTACACATATATTACTATTGTTCAAGAAACTGGCACTGTAAACTCAGAGAAATTTAAACAAAAGCACTCCACTGTTATCTGAAGAAGTTCGTGTAATAGCGACGTCAAAGTGTCCTTTGTTTGTCTCATCATTCACTCTGAAAACTAGGAGGATGAGCAAAAATAAACTGGGAAAATAAAGATTTGTCCTACATAGAAATTAAATTGATTAGTCAGTCCAAAGTTTTTACTAGCTCAGAGCCTCTTTTCAGTGCTTTATTATGCATCGCCATTGTACCAGTCTTGACCTGTTCACTCTATTTGTGGAATACAGTCGACTTCACTATCATTAACTCTTTCTTCATCGCTTTGGTCTCCCAGTTTATCTCCTTCCTCCGTTTCATTTTCTTCGTCACACAACCTTATCTAATTACTAAAGTTGAACTTTTTTTCGTCTTCTTCATAACACTGCTGAATCATTGAGCTTCTTCTCCTCCGTCCTACATCACATTCTCAAATATTTTTTTGCCTTTGCTCTTGATCCACCTCAAACATAGTCCTCTTATTCATTTTTCTTTATTTCAAAGTGTTCTGAGGTGTTTTATTTTCCATATCATCATTATCGTTTACAAGCCAGCACACTTAGTGCAACAAACACATTTCCTATTTACTAAAAGCTTTATCAACATTTTAAACATTCAATTTTATTGACTTCAGGTGTTTAGCTTCCCCACTACTTCTTGTTTTCCCCAACACCTGTGCCTCTTTTTATCTTAGTTTACTATCCTTTTCCTTAGTTCCAGAGAAATTCATTTTTGAACCTATCAGATCCATGACCAAAACTGCTATGTCATCAGAACGCTTCAGGTCTCTGAGATTTCTCCATCTACTTTCATATTGCGTATTTCGAATGAAATAATAGAAAGCTTAAAGGACGCTGCTAGTCGCCTGAACTGTCTTATTAGGTTTTCTATCATGTTCATATTTTTTCCCAATGGTACAAGAACTTGATCAATCAAGTGATTTCGAAATGAACGGCATAATTGTTTTTCACATTATATCTTGTGAGATAGCAACTTCTATACTTTTTCTCTTACGCTTATGGTTGTGTTTATCGTTCATTCATCATTTACTTCTATCGTTTAGTTTATCTATGAATTTTAGTTGCATTAAAACGCTAACTCACCTTCTAGCTAATCATTTTTATTTCTGTGTAAATATATATGTACGATGAAACAGACACCAACTTCCCTAATGGTGACGTACAGATACTATTAATGTAGCAGAAGATTATGTAAATTTCTAATCACATGAGGTGTACTCTCGTGAGCTATTCAGTGAATAAATTCCTTACCAGAAGCTTCACTAAGAAAGAGAGAGTCACGAGATAGTTAGTGAACGATACAGTTAGTGAATTATTGCTGTTTATCACTCGATATTGTTATTAATATTGAAAGGTATTTTTGTGTTGTACTTATTTTTTTTAATTAGGTTTTCTTTCGGTTTATTTTTCCCGATTTCATTAGTTGAAGTATTATGTTAATTATATCCAGTGTTGCAAAATGTTCTCAGTTAAACTAATTCTTGTTAATATTCTTCGTCCATGATTCATACTTCTTAAAATAGAACGTCAACTTGTAACTGTATCGCTTCTGATTTTTTTTTTCTATAAACTCAACATGTTTTGTGCTCCGTTTACCTTTTCGTCATCAATCTTATTGCTTATTCTGACCGTTTAGCTAATGTTGTACTTAAGTTATGGATACTTTACGTAAAGAAGTAAGTTGTACTTAAGTTATGGATACTTTACGTAAAGAAGTAAGTTGTACTTAAGTTATGGATACTTTACATAAAGAAGTAAGTTGTACTTAAGTTATGGATACTTTACGTTAAGAAGTAAGTCACTCCCTTCTACATGCAGATTTTCAGTATTAGCGAAATATATCATTTAAATAATATTTTCCGGCACAGTTACTTGAATTAATTGAAAGTATTGAGCGGTTCATAAGTTTTGCGTAAGGTATGTAAATAATATTTTTTTCTATTGTTAAATAGTTTGTAAATTACTAAGCATTAGCTTATCTGTATAATTTACTTGGTTCTACGGTTCAGAATAATCAGACTCAATGAGAAAACTTTGCTAAAAGACGAGTGAGCGTTTAATAAGATTAAACTTTACATAAACATGTTCATCTCCTATTTTGTCAGTTTAGAGCTAATGGATAGTGAGATTTGTGTTGTCTGAGATAAGAAAAACGGGAATAATTCATTTCACTACCATTTCAAATATTATTCTATATAACATCATATTTTGTGCTATGTCGATTCAAGAATTCAACAAATAAATTATTTTGGTTAGATAAATGTGATGAGTTAAAAACTCCCCCACAGCGATGAGACTGCGGATTATAACGCTAGAAACCCGGGTTTCGATACTCGTGGTGGGCATAGCACAGATAGGCAGTTGTGTAGCTTTTAAATTAACTACAAACTGATAAACAAAGTGTTAAATAATAATAATGTAAATATACATGTATTGTATAATAAATAATTTTTAAAAACAGTTTCGTTATGCTCTTGAATCACAATTAAAGAAACCCAACAATACAACACTTTCCAAACGTATAACTTCATTTATAAAGAGAGAAAAATAAAACAAAAGTTTGATGAAATTACTTCTTAAGCTTTTTAAGATAGAAAATTAGTCTTGAATGTTAACATGGATTTGCACATTTAACCAGAAAATTAGCCTTGAATGTTAGCATGAATTTGCACATTTATCCATAAATTTCCATTTAATTATTCTTGAAGTAAGAAGATAGTTGTTGAATGGTATATTGAAAAGTAAATATCCTAATTAATGAAATTATGCTAATGATGACAGTTCAAGCTTCGTATTATTCTTTAATAAAAACGTTTTCAACAAGAGAAGTTTGAATTTGTATATTACCCATACTCTGGGATTTTCTGTTTTTGTAACCTAAAGTCTGATTCTGAAATTAAATATGAAAAATCGATAAAACCTAACTATTAGGCTTAGGCAACCGTAGAATATGTTATTGGTCGTGATTAAAAACTTCAATAAAATAGCATAGGAACCCAAAATATATTTATATTGATTTCATATTTATAAGAAACTCACTGCAAAAGCAGAAAAGGTCGCTTTAAGTTATACCAAAAACATAAAGACGGAGAAAATATAAAATCCATCCTGAACGTCAGATAGCAAATAAGCAATATCTTTAACTGAATATCGTTATAAATTACACACACAATGTCAATGACGATTAAAATAGTACTAAACAAATATGATGCAGATTTTTGAAACGAAACGCTTACAAAAAGATGTAATTCATAACTCTAAGTGCCCAATACTTACCGCTTGGTCAGGAATTTTGGATGTTGCACAAATAAGTACATTTATTACCACTTTCTTTTGTTTGTTCAGTGATACCTAGAATCACTAAAAGGTTAAAAGTTTCTAAAGACTATGACAAATAAGTTCATAATTGTGATGTGAAAAGTGGGTGAATTCCATGTTTGTGCTCTATCAAATATACCAATTAAAAAGTAAGTAAAAAAGTAGTATTTGTTCTATATCTCTAACCTTAGGGAAGCTTGTACTCTGTCCTTTCTAACAAGAAAACAATAGGAACTACTCAATTCTACTCAAGGCGAGACAACAGCTGTGATCAGCAGTTTATTTGTTTTCCTTTCCTTCATCCAACCTTTCTGGTAGGATAATCAACACATTTACCACAAAGAACACCTGAGCCTAGTAATACTCTTGTTTGGTTCTCCTGTTAAGAATACATCAGGTTAAGAGGAATGGTTTTAACTTCCTCTAGTATTGTCTCTCCCATAGCAATAAGGTTTATATTGATTGATGGAAGATAACAAGTCAGCTTTTCCTTCTTTTTTTTTTTTCATCACAGAGAACGTAAAATGCAGTATTGATATGAAATGTGTGTTTGTTGGTCAGCGGTTTCAATTAACAAAATACCAGTTGTTCTATGTAGTTATACATAGATTTGTTTCACTTGTTATTGTGATCATCTTTAACAGTACGGGAAATAACGCGAAACATTAATAGAGTAAGTCATAGTATTATAAATTAAAACCATACAAAGATTCTATAGAAACAAAGATAAAGTTTATATTTTTATTTTAACCTATAAAATTACAAAGAATTCAACTTTGGCTCAAACATATGTCACTAAAGTGACCATTGTGTCGACTTGCGGTCATAAAACCGCTGGGTTTAAGACACTCCCATAGGTACGGTAACTCTTTATTTTGATCAAGTATCGCACGTTTTATCCTCCAGAAATCCACTGTTGTCCTCAACATCTTTGGGACAAATATTTGCATCCTTATGTTACAGTTGTCGTTGTAGATATTGAAGATTTGTTAGATAAACTACTTGTAGCTTTGGAGGAAGCAAACATTTCTCTATTCAGAACACACAAAAAAAGCTTAAAATAAATTTCTCACATAACATTTCAGGGGGCATTCATAGCATGAGACTAACAATATCTAAGGTTTTCTGTACATCCTTAGCCTGCATGCATGGCGAACTTGTTCTTCTCTATATTTGGGGCTGCATGATACTTGTACCGAAATAAAAACTTTAATTTAGAAATCCAGGGGCGTGCAGTTATCCAATTTACATATAATTTGTACTCTGTAAGAAGTCCACACATATATATATATATAAGTATATGTGTGTGAATCTCGTGCAAGAATATAAGTTTCAGAGTATAACTTATAGCAGTCAGAAAAACGCCACCTCCTTAAATTAATATCCTCGGTTCCTTCACATAGATATATTCTAGACAGTATTAACCCATTATCCGGGACCAGAAATGATATCATTAGAAATCACTAAGGAGATCATAAACAAGCTTTCTGAGTGGTGTGAAGAAAGTGACCAGGTGGTTGCTTAATGGCGTTTTTTTTTATGATATTATCGAAACGTTCAAGGGGTTAGGCAATAATGCAATAATGCCCTCATGCTTGAGTTAAGGTCATAGCTAGCATCACATTGATGAATGTAATGAAGATAGATAATGGCTGGAAACGGCTTGAATGGGTAATGAAGAAAAACTTTAATGTACGTTTAACATAACAGCAAATGTACAACGTTTCGATGATGACAAAACCTTGTCGAAACGTTGTGCATTTGCTGTTATGTTAAACTTACATTAAAGTTTTTCTTCATTACCAATTCAAGCCGTCTCCAGCCATTATTAGTCTCAAAGTGGGTTCCTCGTCATCGAGTAATGAAGATAGGCGGATTATCAAATGGAAATAAATGGTTGAATCCTATCGTGGTAGATAAAGGAAATGCATTCTGCTGTTCTAAATTGCTTGTAATCTCTTCATTCCAAACTTAGACGAGATTGTCAGAGTAATAATGAAATATTTACATGCTTACAAGGGTTGAATCTATATGTCAGTTGTTCTGAATTTACATACACTAATGAAGAACAAAATACCTTGTGCTAATGTGATAGCATATCTTATTGAAAGGGTCCTTATTCAAGTAAATACAGGGTGAAATGGGAGAGTTTGGATATTTCTGCTAACCTTCTTATCAATGGATCTCTAATTTCTCCATCTCAACTAAAATATTTTCTTATTTTTGGTCTATCTCTTTAAATTGCACATAATTACATCACAGAACACCTTAATGACTAAGAGAAACACAATAGCTCTCATTGTAAAGGTATTCGCCATAGTCCTGGGTCTAGCAAGCTAATTAGGGTATAGATAAGAAGACATAAAATAAAAATATAAAGTGCTACAATTGAAATAATGACGTCTTTCCAGCATCATCTTCTGCATCTTTACCACAGAACACAAACATCACATCGACTTCTAATTACAATCAGTCAACTTCCGTCGTTCTTCTTGATTCCTTTGCAAGAGCAGATTAATTAGGAATACTATCTTTTGTGTTCAGCAGGGAAGAAACCAATCGATGCTTGTGCACACATTGAATCTGAGCAGATTAATCAGAATACTATCTTATGTGTTCAGCAGGGAAGATAGTAATTGATGCTTGTGCACACATTGAATCTGAGCAGATTAAGCAGAAATATTAATCAGAATACTATCTTATGTGTTCAGCAGGGAAGAAATAAAAGATGCTTGTGCACACATTGAATCTGAGCAGATTAATCAGAAATATTAATCAGAATACTATCTTATGTGTTCAGCAGGGAAGAGAGTAACCGATGCTTGTGCACACATTGAATCTGAGCAGATTAATCAGAATACTATCTTATGTGTTCAGCAGAGAAGAGAGTAATCGATGCTTGTGCACACATTGAATCTGAGCAAATTAAGCAGATATATTAATCAGAATACTATCTTATGTGTTCAGCAGGGAAGAAAGTAATAGATGCTTGTGCACACATTGAAGCTATACTTCTTACATTATGCATGTAAAATAATTTCATATCATCAGCCAATAAAGACATTACCGGTTGATGAAACATAAAAGGTATTTGATTAACATTATGATTTATTCTGTAAGGATATTTCCTATTTGAGTTTGGAAACAAAACCACAAACTAATGTATATATGTGTATAAACGCATATAGATTGTTTTTGAATTTCGTGCAAAGCTACACGAGGACTATCTGCACTAGCCGTCCCTAATTTAGCAGTGTAAGACTAGAGGGAAGGCAGCTAGTCATCACCACCCACCGCCAACTCTTGGGCTACTCTTTTACCAACGAATAGTGGAATTGACCGTCTCATTATAACGCCCACACGGCTGAAAGGGCGAGCATGTTTGGTAGGACGGGGATTCGAATCCGCGACCCTCAGATTACGAGTCGAGCGCCCTAACCACCTTGCCATGCCGGGCCCGCATATAGGTAAAGAAGAAAACAAGTAAATTCGGGTCAATATATTTTTATCTGGTATGACGATTCGTTAATGATATCGGTAGGTAAAAATTCATATTAGACATATCTTCTGATTTACCAACACATACCTCTTACAGATTGGTCAGATGTTATTAAAATATACTTCATTTAATAAACGTATGACTCGATTTGAAAGGTATAATGATTTAAAATAATTAAATATGTAATCATCGTTCCTGTAGAAAACTAATTAGTATAGGGCATAAGGCAGTCATATTATATTTAGTGTAAACTTAGCCTGCAAATTAAGCACAACATTATATTTCATGCGCGCTCTGGTTAAAAGGAAACTTTTATGCACCTTGGTACTTGTATAAGTAATTGTTTCGTACTTTTATGTGTATTTTGAAACATAATGTTGATACAAATACACATTCATCTTTATTTTATTTTTTTACCGTCGGTGGCTAAGCGGTAATCCTGAGAGATTATAACGCCAAAAATCGAGTTTCAATACTCGCTGTAGGCATAACACAGATAGTCCATTGCATAGCTTTGTGCTTAACAACAATCAAGTCTTCATTTTCTGTGATGATGTTCATAAGATAAAACTAAAAAATATAAAAACAGCGATCAAAAGCAGATTTCTTTCGACAGAATGACAAAAAACGGTCTAAAGATAAGTTCCCTGACTTGATGAAATATAAGAGCGGTATATAAGTAGTTTATTATGGTATCTGTCATCACCAGTAAACTATGTAATATTTTACCGTGTAATATGACACTTTCCAATCTGGATGATAACGGTTTGACCTTCCAAGCTGATATTGTATGCCTTAAAACACATTCATTGTTTCATTCTGCTTTGGAAAGGAAACATCTTGGTGTTGCTATTTTCGAAACTTATTTTCCTGACGTCACTTTGTAAGTCCAACAAAAGTAAAACATTCGTCGTCACTAATTACATATTGGATAATCATCTAACTTCTCCTCACCTTAAATATGTACATATTTTATGTACTCATGTTTATTACTTGTAGATGTCTTATATTAATTCATTACGTGTCTTTATGGACTTGTTTGTCCGACCAAACTCCTCAAACAGTTGTGGAGCTAGTAGGACCAAACTTGGCAGGCGGAATTAGAGTGGCCAGGGGGAGTCGTTATCTATATGGAGTAGCCTGCTAATCGTATTTATTTGGAGTGTTAGAGGTGGGGAAAACGTGCCCGGAAGGTCATCTAGGCGTGACAGAAGTCTAAGAGTAGGTTTTCAGACTCGCTGAATTCGAATTTGGCATAATATTTTCTGTTCTTGACCGCCTCCGCTCGGGATTCCGGAAATACTTTTGAAACTGTGTTCATACTCCAACTCGCAACACGTTCTCAGGTTCATGGCAGTTGTCCTTCCGTTTTCTTTCTCGGGTAAGGACCCATCTGTGAGTAATTACAGCAGCAAATTAAATATAACGAAGGTGCTTGATTGGAACTGTGGGGTTTCTATGAATCATGAGGGGACCTTTTAACAACAAGGTGGAGCGCGGGTATTTGATGCTATTTTGTACAAAGAGAATAATAACTGTCATTATAAATTTACTGGACTATTTTATATAGATACATAACAAGCAGAATGGCAGAATATGAAAATTATAAGCTTGAATATAATTTAATAATTCAGTTTTTGTATATCGTGTATATTTATACAATAGGAAATACAGGGTGACGCAAAACTAACATGAACATTTCAAATTATCTGTGACAAAATACATTATATTTCGTACAGGATATCATTAGGGGTTAAATGTAAATAATAAAATTGGAAAATAATATTCTATGCATATATTTATGGAATTAGAATTCAAAATTAGTGTTTCAAACAGTGTCGCGTAAATATGCTCTTGTGCTCCTTTTATCATCACCTTATTATGTACAGTGACATAAAGAACTGGTTTCACATTATGCATTGTGTTACGATGAATTCTAATTCGCCATTTTCACTAATAATCGTATTTTGTTATTCCACCCTGATTTTTTATAACTTGTATATTTTGCACTTGAAACTTTTAATAGCTTTGCACGCTTAACACAGTAGGATGTCAAATTGTTACATTCAGAGAAAACTGCTCAAAAAGCAACGAGTTACTCCTAATTTGGAAACATTAATTCTACATACATAAAAATGTGGCTGTGTCGCGGCCAAAAAACAACCTGCAGGACACACTGTGTTTTATTAACAGAAGTAATAGTCTAGCGATATTCCACCTTCTGTATCTCAGACTGTGATAACCCAAACTATAAAATATTTTCAGTGGATGTGCACAACTGGACTCTTACTTCATATACCAATTTCAAGGCAATCCATTAAGAAATACATGGGATATAACATCTCCAATTTTTCTTGATTTTCCTCCTATTTTTCCTTCGCACCAAAGTACGGGAAATTTATTTGATAGAAAAAAAAAACATACTTAAGTTTTATGGATTTTTTTCAAATTTGGTACATTGATAGACCTTTATAACCTACAATTAGGAGTCTCATTTGATGTAAATATAAGACACAAGTGCAAAGTTTTTCAACAAAAACCGCTCGACTTTAGCGAAACGTTTTGTGCACACCCACGTAAAATTCACGTGAGCTATCGGTCTAACATTTTTACAACCGCTAAGGGTAAAAGTGGACCGTTTTTTGTCAATCGGACTAAAGACAGTTGATTCAGAGTAGCAAAACTATAAAGCGAAATGAAGTGCAGATTCATAAGTAATAGTTAGGCCAAGAAAACTAGATTAACAGTTTCTAGCTCAAGTTTTCAAAAGAATCATATGGGAGGACAGTTATTATTGATTATTCCTTGCCGACTTTTCAGCACAAATTTACTAAAGTTTATGAAAGTATCCTAATTAAAGAGCGTTTAGCGTCTCTGATACTAGTTTAAGCAATTAGCATAAATAATGATGCTTTATATGGCTGTACCAAATTCATTGGGGTGATGACAAGAATCTGTTAATTTAAGTTCCATGGCGTTACTATAAAAGAAACTATTAACACTGTTTAGAAAAGAAAACTGCCACTACATATTTTAAAGAATATGGTTGGTTCTATAAAACAAAGGTCTGTTCCGAATAACAGGGTTGTGATCCTAAAGCTATAATATAATGTTGGTTACTATCAAGTGTTACTTTCCTATTTGGTGTGGTTTGTTGATGTGCATTAACAAAAAGTTATAACACCTGATCAAAATTATCTTAGGTGTGAAAAAAAAAGTATTCAGCATGCGACTTAGAGGAACGAACTCAGAATTGGCTGTGAAACTTATAGCTACACTTATAGCATTCATTTTACAGCAAATACTCATCCATTAGTTAGCTGGACCGCGTATTTTGTTTTATCCACCATCATAACCAAAGTTGAACGAAAACACGCAGCCTGGCTAACTAATGAATGAATATATGCTGTAAAATTCTTAGCAATGCTATAAATGTAGCTACCAGTTTGGCCGCCAATTTTTATTTCATTCCTTTAAGTCGCATGCTGAATCTTTTCTGGCCGCACCTTTTTTTTTTCACACCTGAGATGTTTTTGATTAGATTATTATAGCTCGCTTGTCTTTTTCCTACTCTAACTCTTAAGCTGAAGTAAAAGAAATAATTTAGATAAAGTGACTTTATAGTATAACTTAGAATACGAAAAAATATATACTTTCATCTATCTTAACATTGTTTTTAGGAATCAAATAAACCTAAATTGAACCAGAGAGGGTTGTGAATCACATAATTCCTTTCTAAAATAATAGTTTGTGAATCACATTTCTTTGTCTTTATTTGAAGTAAATACATATACTGCTAATCAGATAACCAGAGCTTCCTTGTTCTGGTCTTTTTTCTGCTGTTTTCATTTTCTTTCTATACTTCCACGACCGCCATATTCGTCACATTCTTGTACGAAAATGGGATCAGAGAATAATTGCAAATCAGCTACTGATCACCATTAAATTGGATTGGACTTAATGCGTTAATTTATTTATCACGCCTTTTTAAAATTACTTTCACTCTTGTTTTAGATGGGTTAATTGCGTTTATTATCAGTAAGGTACTAACATCATTCAAAGGTCTTACAGGTTTTTCAACGTGACTAAAACGAGCGCAAATAATTGATGTGCAAAAATAAAACACCACAATATGTTAGTTACGAAATTAGTGTTTCGACGGTGCGATTCAAAAAACATTAGAGCTACTTGGTGCAAGTGGGAGTTTAAGCCTAATAAGAAGAAATAATGCCCCCCCCCCAAAAAAAAAGGAACAAAATGTGGTTACATTGTCATTGGAAAATTTTCGACATTAGAAATATCCTTAAAAGTAAATATAAGTGATACAAGATATGCTTAGAGTTCATATTAGTAATAGATTTGTTCGATTTCAAAAGAGGGTAAAAATGTATTCCAATAAGCCTAATATTTTACAAGTGAATAGAGTCAATCGCTTAAGGTTTGCAAAGAATGATAAATGTTCGAAGAACGTATCTGGTACAGATCAATGAATCAAAGATTGAGCTTTCTGAATAACTGTATGTAAAATTTTGTGACTATGAGAAAAACAAAAAACTAAAATTTGGTATAAGGTATATAAAATCATAGGATACTTTATTATCAATAGGAATTAGATTTTTGTTTGTTTGGTGTTAAGCACAAAGCTACACGATGAGCTATCTGTGCTGTGCCCACACGAGTATCGAAAGCCGAGTTTTAGCCTCATAAGTCTTCGCACTAGCCGCTGAACAACTGAAGGCAGGAATGAATTTTTTAAAGGTATTGGTGTTGTAACGAAATGGCACAATCCCAATATCCGTATTTAACTCACTAGGAAGTAGCCCAATCCCAACATCCTTATTTAATACACGAAGAAGTCGCACAATCCCCAAATCCGTATTTAACACACTAAGAAGTAGCCCAATCCCAATATCCTTATTTAACACACGAAGAAGTCGCACAATCCCCAAATCCGTATTTAACACACGAAGAAGTAGCACAATCCCAATATCCTTATTCAACACACGAAGAAGTAGCACAAATCCCAAGATCCTTATTTAAGACACGAAAAAGTAGCACAATGTCAAAATCCGTATTTAAAAGGGAAGAAGTAGCACAATCCCAAGATCCTTACTTAACACACGAAGAAGTCGCACAATACCAACATCCTTATTTAACACACGATGAAGTAGCACAATCCCAACATCTTTATTTAACACACGAAGAAGTCGCACGATACCAACATCCTTATTTAACACACGAAGAAGTAGCCCAATCCCAATATCCTTATTTAACACACAATACCCAGAGAAGGACGTTTAATTGGCCATGATTTAAATGTCAATACGATAGTTATATAAAATAAGCAACACAGTGTCCTTCTGAAAAATAATAAGTTTTGGGAAAAACAGTTTAAAGGAAGCAATTGATAATATCGAAGTTATGAAATGCCAGAACAAATTCCGAATGGCAAATCCATTTAATAGTGTGGCAGTATTTAAAAAAATAATTTTGAAAAACAGTAAATTACTATTCTACAGCTACTTTAGAGATACCACAACAAAACAGTAGCGTTAATTCCTGATCAATTACGTCTTATACATAACCCTAGATAAAGACCTATTGGTTGTTCAATTTTATGTTCCAAAATTGGTTTCTCATACTTCATACTGTCATAGTGAGCATAAATATAAGATATAAACTAAAACAATAATTTCATTTTTAACCCATTATTTTAAATATGGCTAACAGGACGGCGCTCCAATGATGATTCAGTGCATTTTAATCACTGTACACTTATTGGCTGCTGTATGAAGCTATGTTCGTGTTATCAGATTCCTATTTACGTTTAACCTTATTAACTTATAATTTACTTGTTCTTCCAGTAGTATATATACTTTTCATCAAGAATTATATTAGCGAATTTTTGACCGACACGATAAGTAACTATAAAAAATTTTCATTATAAGGTTTGCTATTATCTATATACAAGTAGCACAGGGGTAATTTAATTCACTATACATAAGACGCGAAAGTTAAAACTAACCAAAAATAAAAAAAAATATACAAGGTATGCTCTTTCTTACTTTTATCACATGTTCATTATGTTGTGAGATCACTTTTTTTTGTCTGTTGGTATTCAGGAATTATATTTCCACATAATCTGTACAAAATGAGCAAATAGTTATTGTAGCTTCCAAAATGATCATAATATAAAAGTGATATTAGTTATTGCTAAATATCAGAGTGTTATATGTAGACTTTAATAAACGTTAGTTTCAAGCGTTTATGAATTGATTTTCTTTATAGCTGAAGATGAATACAATATTGATGTTAACAATAACGTTGTGTAAGAATCAGTTTTCACAATCACCCTACAACAACTATTATATATATTTATGTTTTTTTATTTGCCATTATATAAAATGTACATAGTATGGATTTTGAAAAGCCTCGCTAATCGGTAGCATGATATTTGAGGGTATTTATTTAACCCAAATGTTTTGAAGGGTTCTTTAATCTGAAAAGGAAAATCGGTGATCGATATAAAAAGAATAATTTCTATTTCTGCAACATTTGAGGTAAAACAGCACAGTCAGTAAACATCGCAGTTAATCTGCAGAACTCAGATTTTCCAAGTTAAAAAGAAACCATAGAAAATAGTACTTTTTATTGTTTTATCCAATTGTCTGATAAATCCAATTTCATAGCGGAACTTGTTCTATATTCCATTCAAAAGAGGAAGACGATTTTTTTTTATGATTCTATAATCCAATGGATGGTTTCCAAGTGAAATCTAATGATGCATTTCCGTGCTTCGTAAACACAACTTGCATGATCATTTTGCAAGATATACGTAACAACCCCATAGAAAATAGTTCATAACTATGAATTCTTTTACTGCAGCTCGATTTCTTTTATCAATGTCTTTTCTGTAGACAAATGCAAACGAAAATAAAATGAACAACTAGGTATTAGAACACTTTCTGAATATTGAAAACCAGTTCTTAGCATATACACAATATTTGTATAGCTTCTTGAGTCTAATAAAACTTTTTCAGCATTTAAAACACGAATCCACACATATACAAGAAATATAGTGAAGGAACTAGTAAGAATTACAAAATAATTCTTACTAGTTCCTTTATCTATACATACATTTTGATAAAAAGTTTAGAAGAAACGACCTTTTCACTCCAGATATCACTCTCCACACGGGTCATGGGTCAAAGGCCATGTCATCGAGTTTGTTGACTGTAACGAATTTGTTGTTATGTATTTATTTTAATATGAACGTTGTTTAGCTTAAGTTTATATTTAAAAATATGAATAGCTTATAGTGTTAGATACGTATTGCGAAACTCCCGCCTATTCTCCAAAGCTGAAGAAGATTCTCGAGAGTAAGAATCATCAATATATGCATATACGTAAACAATTAATTTGTATTGTTACGTAAGACTGAATTTTCTAGAAAACGTTCTCACGCCTATAAATATAACTAACGCACCGCGCCAAAAAGAGGGTATTTATTATTAGTTCGATATAATCAGTGTGCTATAAACTTCGAAAGCTATAACTGAGATTGCTATAACGCTTATCATTCGGAAAACTTCAGATATTTGACCAGGAATATTTATAAATTTCGAACATTACAAATCATCTAACTTCAGTGGATTCTCATCGGACATTAGTATTTTTACGAAGATATTATATAAATTCATTGTTGTAAAACCTAGTGTGTGTGGCCAAGGACAAAGCTAGCTAGCTTCCCGGCGAATCGTACTTATATCAACTCGTAATTAACTCGCTCGTCGTAAACCCTTGATAAGATATCAAGGGAGTTCCAAACTAGAAAGAAGATTTTATATTGTTTGTAAGTTTGTGTAACTTTTGTTTATAAATCTTTGTTTGTAAGAACTATTTGTAATAATTGTTACTCTGAACTGTATTTTTTATGTGTATATTAAAATGTATTTGTGTTAAAAACGAAGACGTCTGTGTATCAACCTTGTTGGC
>NW_013666172.1:258112-259441 GCF_000517525.1 Limulus polyphemus | reverse complement strand
ACCCAAATTACTGATATTGACAAGCTAGAATATAAAATAAGAAAACCTTCTACCTTTTCTATTTGCTGAGATATCGCTCATGTATTGAATCAAACGAAGTGGCCCCGCTCTCCTCTTTCCAATTTGGGAATCCCTTCCTTATATACAATTACTTCTGTCTATGAAATGTGAATAACCAATCGAAAACTCAGAATGTCCCCTAATAGCGTTCTCAGTCATTCTCAAGTATTACGACGTCACCTCGTTCTGTAGATACAAATTTCAGGCTGATAAGTTGAGTCTTTAGTCTGCTCGAAATTTCATATTTTTCTTAGACCCAAGTAAGGCTTAGTTACTAAGCTTGATAAATTATAGTGGAATTCCATAGTATCGATATAATAATCTATTATTTTTTGGTTATTTCAAATTTACAAAGATCGTAACTAGAAGACTTAATTGTTCGCTTTACTTTTTTATTTACTGTTCTATGTTTTAAGAAAAATAAATTTAAGAAGTTATTTGTAAATAGTAATAATGTAGATGAAGACGGTTGATAAAACATGAAACATTTTATTTACAAGGTTCAAACGTTTCGGAGCAACTTATTTCATCTTCAGCGAAATCTGGAAATTGTGTTACAAAGATGATTATTACTAAAATTATAATATAATAACATAATCATTAGTTTACTTAGTTATTAAGAAAAGCGGTAAATGGACGGATGAAACAATGTTTCTATATATATTACACAACAGCTGAAATAAGTGCGAAAAATTATCACAAAGAGCTTTGTGAGTCGTTAAGGGTCAGGCAGTCTTTAGCCGAGAGTAAGGACTGCGAACTGGCCTCTACACCAATTTCGATAGTTTTATCCCCAACTTATTCAAACGTAATCTGGTTATATCATTGTTGAACATAATTTTTTAATCTTTGTTCTAATTATTTTATTTTACACGAAGAAATTACCCTTCTACATAAACACATGCTAAATAATGGCTATCTGGTTTACCCTTCTACATAAACACATGCTAAATAATGGCTATCTGGTTTACCCTTCTACATAAACACGTGTTAAATAATGGCTATCTGGTTTACCCTTCTACATAAACACTGTTAAATAATGGCTATCTGGTTTACCCTTCTACATAAACACGTGTTAAATATTGGCTATCTGGTTTACCCTTCTACATAAACACATGCTAAATAATGGCTATCTGGTTTACCCTTCTACATAAACACGTGTTAAATAATGGCTATCTGGTTTACCCTTCTACATAAACACGTGTTAGATAATGGCTATCTGGTTTACCCTTCTACATAAACACATGCTAAATAATGGCTATCTGTTTT
>NW_013666172.1:237069-257182 GCF_000517525.1 Limulus polyphemus | reverse complement strand
ATCTTGAAATGAAAATTAGTTTGCATATTGGATAGGCAACATGCGAAAAGAAAAAAAGGCATGAGAAAAACATTGCTTAGCAAACTTTAAGATTTAATAACAAAATATCATATTTTGCGTATGAAAGCCTTGTAACCTTTACTGATAATCTGCCAAATTTCGTGAACATGCGCTTACTAATTTAAACTATAACAAGCACAAAATGGTCACAAGGTCGGTGTCAGGTGAAAATTTGTAAGTCCCTCCAGTATGTACTACAAATGTTCTCATACACAACACATTTTTATGAACAGCATACATGTTTGTTTTATATAAACTCACAAGAGATGGACTATAAAAATACATATATATTACTAAGATAAAATTATATTGTCCATATTTTTATTAATATGTATTTTCATACCTGTAAAACATTAGCTTTCTTTTTGACAACCTTAGAATACTAGCATTTTTAAATTGTCCCTTTCTGTATTAACTAAATGTGTTTCGAGGAAAATATTATTGTGGTATAGCACTGCAACTCCCTTTATACAGATAAATCATAGAACCATGAGTTTTGGCGTATAACATATACTGGTCAGTTAAAAAAACGTCATCTTCTTAAGTTTATGTTTAGGTAAACGAACAATCGGTGCTTATGCAAATATGTTACAGCTTTTTACAATATGCATGTTTAGAGGATTTAAAGATTCTTCTTTAACAAGCAGTCTTTAGCATTACCGAAAGATAAAATCTAATAAAAACCCTTCGGTGTGAAAAACAGGTGTGGCCAAAAAAGGGATTCAAGTGCGACTTAAATTCTCATCAATGCTATAAGTGTAGCTACCACTTTGGCCGCCAATTTTTATTTCATTCTTTTAAGTGGCACGCTGAATCCTTTTTTTCACACCTAAGGGGTTTTTGATTAGGTATTATGACTTTTTGTCAATACACACCAACAAACCACACCAAATAAGAAAGTGACACTCGATAGTAACCAACATTAGCTTTAGGATCACAACCCTATTGTTATGAACATACCTTTAATTTACAGAACCAATCAGATTCTTTAAAATATATGGTGGCAGTTTTTCCTCGCTAAAAAAATTGTTAATAGCTTCCTTTATAGCAACACAATGGACTCTAGATTAACAGTTTCTTGTCATCACCAGAATGCACTCAGTACAGTCATATCAATCATCATTATTTATGCTAATTGCTTAAGCTAATATTACGTGTCGCTAAATGTTCTTTAATTAGGATAAATTAATAAAATTTAGTAAATTTCAAAAAGGTGGCACTGAATAATGAATAATACCCGTCCACCTGTATGATTCTTTTGAAAACTTGAGCTAGAAACTGCTAATATAATTTACTTGGCCTAACCAATGCTTATGTATCTTTACGCCCTTTTACCTAATAGTTTTGCTGCTCTAAATCAGCCATATTTAATCCGAATGATAAAATTTAAAAACGGTTCACTTTTATTCTTAGTTGAATCTGTAGTAAAAACGTTGGACGGATAGCGCACATGACTTCTTTTGCGTAGGCGTACACAAAAAGTTTCGCTAAAGTTGAACGATTTTTGTTGAATAACTTTGCACTTGTGTCTTATATTTACACCAAATAAGACTCCTAATTTTATGTTGTAAGTTATCTATCAATGTACTAAATTTGAAAAAAAATCCATAAAAATTAAGTATGTTTTTCTATCAAATAAAATTTCTATACTTTTGGTGCGAAGGAAAAATAGGAGGAAACTCAATAAAAAGTGGAGATGTTATATCTCATGTATTTCTTAATGAATTGCCTTAACATTTGGTATAGAAAGTAAGAGTCTAGTAGAGCACATTATTTGAAAACATAGATAATTTGGATTTTCACAGTCCGATATACAAAATATTTGTTTGTTTGCTTGTAATTAAGCACAAAGATACACAATGGGTTATCTGTGCTCTGCCCCCACGGGTATCGAAACCCGTATTCTAGTGTTGTAAGTCCGCAGATATACAGTTGTGCCACTGGGAGGCATACAAAAGGTGAAATATCTCTAAACTATAACTCCTATTAATAAACGTACAGTGTGTCCTGCAGGTTTTTTTTTCTTGGCCATAAGACACACTACAGTATGTCTTGATATAAAGCTTATTACTTCTCAGAACAGAAAAATATAAAAACGCATCATTAACAAGAGCCTCATTAAATTTTCTTTATGTAATTATCATTTTGAATCTGCATTCTAATGTTTATAAAATTTATAAGCTTTGCAAATGTTTAACTCAACATACTACATTTACTTCAGCAGGACGATGAAGCTCGCTTTCGGGAATAGCGCCCCCTAGTTTCGATAATTAGGAGATAATGGATTTTATATAATTTTTAGCCATTCAAAAATATATCCTAAACATTTAACAAGTCTTCCATTTTTTTTTCCAAAATTACATAAACTGCATTAAGTATGATACCATATTTAAATATTTCTCTTTTGAGGTCATGACATCTGGACTCATAAAATACTAGACCCCCCCTCATCCAGTTTTCTCTAGTTTAGTTTTCTTTAATCCGATAAACTCCTATGATTATTTTAGGAAAAACACTTTTAATCACCAAGTTTAAGTGGTTTACTTGATCTATAAACATGACACATAACTAAGCCTTTTAAAAATCTTTACTTGCCTTTCATCTCAAACTATGTATGCAAGATAAATTTTAAATAAAGTAATAAACATTTATACAAATTATGTTGTTTGATCACAATAAACCCAAGGCAGTGAAATTGCTATGAAAAATGTCCATACAGCATCAAATCTAAGAAACTATTTTTTTATTCTGACCATAGGATGTTACCATATTTATGACGTTATAAATCGAAACTAGTTGGCATTTTGAATTCAAGCTCAGGAAAATGCATATGATTTATTTTGCTACTACGTTATTGTTAAGCCTATTTGAAACCTTAAATCTCTTTGTATTTTGGTTTCTGCTTTGAATAATAACTAATTTATTTTGTAAAACGATGGTTTATATCTGAATTTGAAAACAAAATAGATGTTAGAAAATCCAAACTAACTTTTCTAAGTGTACAAAAGCACAAATACGCATTGAGTTAAGTAAAGAAAGCAAGTAAAACTAAGAACTTCACGTTCATATATTTCTTTCTGTATGACGAGTCATTAATGATATTGGTAAGTGAAAAGTTAATCTTAATATATTTAATCGAAAATATCTTATGATTTACCAACAGATATCTCTCACAGATTGGTCAAATGCTACTAAAATATATTTTATTAGTTTAATTCAGTTTGGAAGTTATGGCAGTCACTAAATATGTAATCATTTTTACTTTATAGGAACAAACTAATATAGTGAACACGGCAGTCACTTTAGATTTAGTGTAAATTTGATTAACGAATTAGACAAAACATCATATTTGGTTAAACGAAACTTCTTATACCTTGCCACTTGTACATGTAATGGTTTCATATTTTTATGCATGTTTTCAAGCACGATGCTGATACGAATATATCTTAATTTTTTATAATAGATATCAATGGGATAAAACTCTAAAATTAGAATAAAAACCAATATTGGAAACAGATTGTTTGTGAAATAAAGCGGTCTATAAAATAAGTTTCTAATGTTGGTGAAATATTTGAGCTGCATATAAGTTTTTTTTTTGCAAATCTTCCATCACAAGTGAATCATTAAATTTTTACTGCATGTAATACAATGTGTATTATAAGACTTTTACATTCACAGCTGATTTTATAAGTCTTAAAACACGTTTATTGTCTTATTGTGCTTTAAAAACTAAGAATATTGGCTTTGCTTTATTTTAGACTAATGTTTTTGAAGCTACTTTTCAAACACGTGATATATCATGTATCAAACAAAACATGTTTAATCATTGTTAACAAGTTTTGGACAATTATCTACCTTTTTGCCCTCACAAATAAGCCTTTAATAACTTAGAGTGAATTGTGGATCATAAAGTCATTTTCGACAATTCAAAAATTTGGGAAACGCATTTATATGTCTTTCCATTTTTTTCACGAAAACGTTTACCAAAATAACATATTTTTCCTTTGTTAATGTTCTTGTTATTGGGGTTACTCTTTGTGAGAAGTTCCAGTATGGTGAGCTGTATTTCCTTTTCTTAGGTTTTCATACTGTGTTTAATCTTGTTAAAGTATTTATGTTTAAAAGTTAGAAACCATATAACAGGTGCAGTCCTAAGAGCGATGGTTGTATGTTACAGAATTAACACGAACTGTTAATTAGAATTATTCCGAATAAGATTAACCTTATGATATAGAGTTATGATTTTTCTTTAAATAATTAAAAATTTATTTTTAATTAAAAAATCTCATTTTTGTTACCAAAAATTTGTTTGTTTGTATATAAGTGCAAAGCTGCACAATGGGCTATCCTTACTGTGTCCACCACATGTATCTAACTCGGTTTTTCGATTATAAACCTCGAGACTTATCATTGTTTCACTGTAAAGATGTTGTGAAAAAAGGCTGACTTTAGATTTCAAGCATTAGCTAATATTGGTTTTGAAAACTTCTATCAACTGCAACATAAAGAATCTATTAAAAAACACTCCGATATAATTTCTATTTTTCCTATAAAACATATTCGTGGAAAACAATTGGAATTAAATAGATATGTTGTTATTTTCGTATTAAAATATGTTCTCAACAAGCGGGGGTACCTTTCCTTTGTCAGGGTTATGAACTAAAAGTGTGGGGGTGGATGCTATGATAAATAACACTAAAATCCTTACTTTCACACAACGTATTTATAACATAACCTATTATTACAGCATTTATTATTACTTCACCAAAAGTTTTGTATGTGCTTTAAGAACTCAATAGCAGTTAGCCCCCACTTGCGCAACATGACATTGGAGGGCGCCACTTATAGTTCGCACTCGGGAATGGGAATGATGTCACCAAAGACTACAACGCAAAGTTTCATAAAGTGTCATCAGAAGGCGGGTTGTTAGGGACGCGTTGCTAGGCCGACATGACAGGTGGCCATGATGGACGATTACGTAATGTTCCATGAAGTAGAGGATGTATTGCTAGGTCACCATGACATCATAGTTGCACAAAGTGGGACCAGAATACATTTGATCAACATAACTATAATTAATACAGTCAGTTTAAATCACTATTTTATTAGTTCGTTACATTTCCTGACCATTTATATCTAAATTGTCCTAAAAAGATGGTATCATGAAACATTATACATTAATTACAACTTTCACAAGTTTGACTTTATAATATCAATATAGCTTCACAAAATAATTCATTTACACATGTTTTACAAAGGTGAATGGTGTTCTATACATACATTGTGTTATTAAAGCAAATTGTTTTTCAATGTGTCTTTCAATTACGTCTTCAATAAACCATTTATTAAATATTATTCAATAATTAAACTTACACTTTCACAAGTTTGACATAGTGCTATAACTTGACAAAATATTTCACTTTACACATGATACTTTATAGCTTATCTTAAAACGAGTTTTTACAAAGGCAGACACTATACTTCCACAAATGATTAATGTATAGATTTAATTATTTTAAAACCATTATTTTATCTACTGTGTGTAGGATTTTAACAAATATGCAGTGACAGTGTTAGTATACTTCCACATATGATTCAATCATCAATATCTAGATTTAATTATGTTAAAATAATTATTTTGTATATTTTAACATCTGTACTAGCACAAATTGTTACAACTAAAAAATAATAACTCAATCATTTATTGTTTATCCATCCATTTTCTATCAAAATTTATTAAAATATTGAAACTGTCTGACACTATTAGCCATTGATCATTGGCAAACGCACCTCCAAATATCTTTGTATACACGCATCTTGCAAAGGTATTGAGTACATTTCTAAACTGTTCATACCTTCTTTCAGACAAATTTTGGAGGACACTTACTTATTCCCTTTCACAAATAAAATGTACAATTTATTTGAAAGATACAGTTATTAATAATTTACACTACAAACTCGTGTACTGAACGATTGGCTTATTTGCTTGGTTGTAACTTAAGAAGGTCGTCATATGTTTAGTATGGATCGAACATGAATTTATTTGTACGTCTGTACAAGGGGAAACTTCTATTCTCTCGGTGTTTGTCTGCAATTTTTATCCAGCATGAGACTGTTGTTAATATCTTCAGTGTTTTACACCAATTTCCTGTCAAAAGAATGGTTTTCGTCGATGATCACAAGACTCATTTAAAACTGTATAACATTCTCTCACAACTCAAGTTAGGTAATTATAACTTAAGGAGAATTGTGTGATAATGTGTTATGACTTTAAATTATTCCTATTACTACAGTGAAATTAACTAAATTTTCATTAATCTTATAACAACAGAAGTATAACAAGGATTATACACTAACTTGTATTTAAGTTAATCTAATATTGGCAATCCATACATATTTCATTTTGTGTTATTTGTAAATATGAAAGGTTATTAAGCTGTCAGAGGAACTTGTCCTTCAGAAAAAACTTTACAAATTGTACGATACTGATATTTAATTACATGTCTAAACTATTACACCTTCAAGAAGTTAGACTATGTACATATCTTTGTGTATTATATTTGTAAAATTAGAATTAAATGACAAATATGTAAGTTCTAAATCAAAAACAGAAAGTATTAACTTCGAAACAGAAAATATTTTTCGATTGAATCATCAAATATTGAGAATTTCGTGAATGTATATTTAGCTTTCTGTAATGTTATATAAAGTATAAGAATATATAAATTTGTTTTGCTAACTGTTAAATTCTGTGACATACAAAATCAATTCTTCATCGTCAGAGTTAATGTATAGTGGCATACAGTTTGTTTGATTTGCAAAGATTATTCTGTAATAATAGACAGTGAACCCAATGTTTGAGTATGTAAGTCTTTATTTACATATATATTGATGTTAGCACGTCAGTTTTAAGTTGTAGAAAACTGGTATGTGAATGTCAGCACGACGGGGGGACAGTCAATTTAGTTAAGGATTTTCTAATGCATGATGTATTTTGTATATTTTCTAAAAAAAAAAGAAATTTGATTACATGCCACTTATGTTTCATTTATGGTGACTATCAATGTACTAGAACAAGTATATACTGGAGGTATTATTACATTAGGCTGTAAGTCAGTGTAAACATGTCAGATTTATAAAATGTGAAATATAATATCTTCTATCGTAAGAAACAATAATTGAAATATTTTGTCGAGAACGTTTTTATTGTTATCACAGTTATTTTACAGATTTAGTTTGTTCTAAATATCTTCAAAGGTAGGATGCATGTAGATGTTGTTTGATAACTCTTGTATAAAGTGTCTTTCTCTACAGTATCCCAGAAAGTTTTATTGATAGAACTAGATAGACTTAACTCTTTGATTAAATATAGTTTGAACAATATATTTATTCACTCTTGTCAATGCTAATCTAAAATATAGCCATACACATTCATTATGTTACGAAAATGATGAATTTCACTAAGATCGTCGATTTCACATTGTTCGTTTTTTTCAGTACTTGTAAAACAGGGTACACTTATTAGGTGTATATATTAATAAGACTTGGTTTAATCTGTTTATTCTAATTACTTTTCCTCGTGAACTGTACTTTAAGTAAGTATCAAAATGATGAATCTCTGCACATAAATTCTGCCATTTTGAATTTGATAAAACAAAAATAGTCTTATCAGATATACTATCGATACCATGGTAATCAAACTGACACATAAACAAAACAGAGGAGACATAATTAATACACGCAACACGAATTATACACTTTTGCTCTGTACAGTTACACTAATGTTTCAGATCCACTGTTTAAAGTCTTCCCATTCTGCCTAAGAAAAAGTGAAACCTTCCTTAGTTGGATATAGTTTTCCTTTTGCAAAGTCCTTGAACCGTCGAATATTTAAAATTAAATATTTAATATTAAAGTTGATAGAGTGATATATAGGTCATTCTCAATAGGGTAGGCAAGACATAATTCAGGTGCTTCTTCACATTGTATAATCGTAGAACTTAACTGTCGTTTTTTCTACTGTTTTACTGCTTCTTCGTCACTGCTGGATTTGATCTTTTTCACCATTTAATTATTGTCAACAGCATATATTTTCTTTGCAATAGTCTAAAGTATAAAATGGTATATAATTAGTAAATAGCAGCAACATTATTTATTAATATAATGGATATGACTGAAAACAAACATTAATATGTCAAAGAAACACAGAACTTAGATTTACAAGTAAAGAAATATATGTAATGATATACTTACATTTAAATGCTGGTTCTTCATTCTTTTTCCACTTAGTAGAACTGCATCAGTCTGATTATTAGTGGTGAAAGGGAGAGGATATTTATATTTGAACATTTACCCAGATTTGACTAAACTTCAGCCTGTTTTTGTAGACAGACATTACAAATTAGTATATGTATGAGTTCATAATCAAGCTTATCAACAGCTAACTGTTACCATTCGAGTACATAATTTGTTGTATCGTATGAAGAAGTCGTAAATCTCACACATTTTACATGTAGATTATTTAGTGACTTTTAAATTCAGTGACATACAGAAAGTGTAGTATATGATTGTGTACAGTTTGAACTGTTCATTTTCAATATAAAGTATAATGTAAATACAAAAATAGCAAGTTTGACGTCCTGCCATGTATATTTCATAAAACCAAACTGGGAAGTGGCCTTCATTATGAAGTATGTGACTCATGTCAGGAAGCAAATGTATAGACTATATTCATTTAGTGAGAAATAAGCGATACTGGACAAAGAGGTAACAACTGTAATTGTTATTTACGTAGGTCTTTTAAACTCAATGGCGTATAAAACTAAACATGAAAATAACTGTCCTTTCAAGACAAATCGTCTGATATATAGCAATCTGATTTTAATTATCACTGCAACATTAATTAATTAACAATTGTTTCGTATCCATTAATTATATCTTTTGACTCTATGGCAATGATAACAGGAGATAATTAAAGTGAGATTTTGACCAAATGTTGTAAAGTAGAATAATTGTACATTATTGTTTATAATTACATCCTGAGTTGGAATGGATATAATATCCAGTAAATTATAAACTATGATGCTTATAGCACCTAAAGTTGTTGTTAAGTATGTATGATACTTGTTAGTTTTACATACATGATAGTATGTTGGACTATGATGAAACATGCGTTTTGTATAAGATAATCACAGAATACTGTTCATTGTTGATGTTCACTTGTGTATTTGGAAAACAACTAAGTTTCAATGTATATAAAGTTTTTAAAGTTGTAGAAAGAAGCGTCCTTAACAACTCGCCTTCTAATGGTAGTTTTGGAAGTATGGCATCATCTTTGGTGACATAATTTCACCCCATTCCCCCCTCCCTGAGACAGCCAGTCAGCTCATGTGTCCAGAGTGCACCCCTTAACTGCTCTCAATATGCTTAGAGTTAAAACAGGGTATACACTGTGTAATGATTAGGGTGACATTGTATGGTGCTTTCCATTACTTGCTTTCAATACCCAACTCTTAATGTCCTTCCACAGTGTTTCACCTGATTAATTATTTTACAGTCACTGGCCACAGAAGTGTCTTACAGGCCGAAGTTTAAAGGTCGTGGGTCAAAGTATAAAGTGGGTATGTGGCTCTTCATATCAGCCATGTGATGGCAATAAGAGTAGAAAGGTCAGCTGAGTATGTATTATTGCAATAGTGGCGGCCAGTTTTTTCATTGGATTCCTCCATAGAGAGTGCTAACGCAGCCTCTGAGATATATAACACATTTGTGTGCCCTCTGCTACACTGTATGTATGTTGTTATAAAAAGTTAATAAAGTTTTTTTCTGTGTAAGGACGTGGCATCATCTATGTATGTAGTTAATGTTAACTTACATGAAAGATAATAAGCATTCAATAACAGCAATAATGGCGAGTGGAGAGGGTTGTTAACCTTCATTAACATGCCCCTTGTTTCAAACTATCATCCCACAAAGTTTAGCCATCAAAATAGGTGTAGTTAGATAGACGATAAACAGACAGATACACAAATTGTGTGCTTTATACATACACACACACACACATATATATATATATATGTAGATATAGATTATTCTAATAAAAAATCAATAACTTTTAAATAATGTTAACAGCGATTCTCGAGTTAACTAACATTTTAACTGAAATTGACATTGAACTATAAATGTAGGAGACATGTTTTAAAACTATCAGAATCAATTTTCATACTTTTAATTTTCATTTAGAAACCAAGTGATTTTTGCATGAAGGTTATATTTATGTTGACCTCAAAAAATGTCTGTTCCTAAAGTTTTTCATCACTTTAATGTTTCAATTAAAACAGTTTTTGAATTTCTAATTTTTTATTTTGTCTACTTTTAATTTATACCTATCTGTCAGACTTTGGCATATATTACTCAAAATTATTAATATCATATTTACTGTGCAAAATAAAAACATTTACATTTGTTTCTTCGATAACAAAATAAATTCCTTTGAAGAATAAGTGTAGGATTTGACCTTTGCTTTGATTAACCTCCTTGTAAATGATTTGAATAGCTTAACACATTGTAATGATATTATGGTAATAATTTAGTCTACAAATCTATGACTTGAGCAGAAGATTTCAGAATATTTTATTATTTTTACATTTAAGTTTGAGGTTATGTTTATTTTCTGCTAGCAGTGTTAATGATAAATATACACATTCTTTATTTTGCAATGTGAAGGTAATATTTATTCTATATATTATACATATATATTTAACACACTTTCTATTTTTGTAAGAGATTACACCACACCTAGGTCCTCTCACAAAAATATGTCATCATATCTAAGATGAGATAAATGATGAGATCATGAAGAGCTTGTTGGAAACGTCAGATTTAAAATCTTCATGAATAATTCGTCGGCAGTCCTTCCCGTCAATCAGTTTCGAATGTTTCTGTCACATGATGGATTAGACGATGCTAATGGGAAAAGTCAGATGCATTCTCCTCCCAAGTGTTAAGGTCGATAGATACTTTTTTGAGATTGGATTTCATGTTATCCTTCCATCATTTTACTTGTCTACCCCAAGAACGAGTGCCGTGACAAATTTCCGAGAAGAGGACTTGACGAGGAAGGCGATGTTCCTTCATACAGAGACAGTGATTATCCCAACGAGGTTGATCTTTTATGAGCCAGACATGAATGCCTGTGGAATTGGCCTCTTCGAGGACACTGATGTTGGTTCTTCTGTCCTTTTATTTGATGCCAAGGATTCGATGGATTCATCTCTGATGAAATCCCTTAAGGGCTTTAATGTGTATTTTATACACTGTCCATGTTTTGCTGCCATATAGAGAACAATGATGGCCATCACATTATAAACCATCAACTTGGCTTTCTTTCTCAGCTCTTTGTTGTCGAATATGCGTTGTCTCAGTCTGTCAAAAGCATTTCCAGCATAGCTTATTCTGTTTTCAACTTCCTTGTCAATGATGGTGTTTGAAGATAGATGACTGCCAAGTTACTGAAAGTGATCCACGCATTCCAGTGGTTCTCCATCGACAAAAATTTTGGGAGGTTTGAAGTTTGGTCTCAAAGGTTATGGTTGAAAGGTGATTATTTTTTTTTTTCGTATTCATGGAGAGTCCAAATTTCTTGTAAGCAGAGTTAATGAGATCCATTACCGTTTGCATGTCAATATGATTATGTGCGATTATCACACAGTCATTGGCAAATTGAAGATCACTGAGGACGATAGGAGTAGCCTTGGTTGTGGACTTCACCAATTGCAGGTTGAAAAGCCTACGCTGATGACGATAATGAAGTTGTACGCCACCAGGAAGGTCATCTTGTATAAAAAGAGAAGATTGATGACAAGTAAAAAGGTTGAAGATAATTAGAGCAATTACACATCCTTCCTTCATACCCGTACGGATTTTAAAGGCGTCAGATTGAATGTTTCGAAAGAGTAAAGAAGCAGTCATGTCATCATGAAGAAGTCTCAAACTTTGAATGAACCTTCCAGTGCAGCCAAGTTTGTCAAGAATTTTCCATAACACTTTATGGTTGAGGGAATCAAATGCTTTGGGTAGATCTATAAAGCTCATGTACAAATTCTGGTCTTGCTCTCTACAAGTTTCTTGCACTTGACATGCCACAAAAATCATGTCGGTAATTACACAAGAAGGTCTGAAACCACACTGTAATTCAGGGAGGAATCCCTCAGCTATTGGAGATATCTTGTCCACCAGGATGTGGGACAATATCTTTCCTGCATTTGTTAAAAGTGAAATGCCTCAATGTCACAGAGAGTTGTCACATTTTTTGTTTGTTTGTTTGTTTGTTTGAAGTTAAGCACAAAGCTACACAAAGGGCTATCTGAGCTTTGCCCACCACCGGTATCGAAACCCGGTTTCTAGCGTTGTAAATCCGCAGACATACCGCTGTGCCACTGGGGAGCATATTTTTCGAAGATTGTACCAATATAGGCATTGCACAGGTCAGATGGTATTTCCTCTATAACCCAGATATGAAGGATGAACTGATGGAATCTCTGAATCAGGAGTATTCCACCATGTCGAAATATTTTAGCAGTGATTCCATCTAGTCTGCAGGCTTTGTTGGACTTTTCACTGCATCTTTTGCACGGCGGATTCTACTTCAGTATGGGATGGAGATTTGTTGAAGTGTTTCGTTGCTTCTAACTGGGGAATGTCATCATAGATATGCTGTTTAATTGTGCTACCCTGTTCAGGAGTTGCTCGAGGTGGTCATTCCAAAGTCTTTTGACGGAATCGGCGTGCCTGAGAAGCATATCACCATCAGCTGAGCGATTCGAAACCAAGCCATGATGTTGAGGGCCATAGATTATCTTCACAGCTTGAAAAAAGCTGCACAAGTCGTGTTGGTTGGCAAATGTCTAGAAGCCCCTGAATTTGTGCTTGATGTCAGCCTTGATTTGTTAGTACAATCGGCGCTTTTTCTTATTGTTAAGGTCGCTTTGCCAGGAGACATAAGCTCTTTGTTTCAGATCGAGTATATTGGCAATTTTGGCGTCGTTTTCGTCAAACCAATCTTGGTGTTGTCGTTTGGAGAAGCCAATCGTAGAAGTTACAGCACTATGAACTTAAATTTCGATGTTTTTCGAGATGTCATCGATGGAGAGACTACCGGGAGATTTTAAGAGTAAGGTGATGAATGATTCTTGAGTTGCTGTTTTTTGGTATGGTCCTTTAGGGCGGCTACGTTAATCCTTTTCCGGACATGTTTCGAGGATTTTCTGTTTCTTTATGGTATGTATATGTTAATCGTAGCTCGAACCAAATGGTGATTGGTCCAGCATTCGTCAGTTCTTGTTATAACTCTTATGAGTCCTGCATCTAATATGTCTTTAGCTCTGACGATGACACAATATAGTAGGTGCCAATGTCTTGACTGTGGATATTACCATGTCATTTTGAATTTGTTTTTCTGCCTGAAGATTGTGTTGTTAGTCACCAAATTGTGTTCTGGACATTTGGTCAAGAGTATAATTCATTTGAGTTCGAGTTTCCTAGTCGGTGTCTTCTTATTGTGCCTTTATAGATGCTGGAGTCCCTTACAACCCTGGCATTGAAGTATCCAAAGAGTATGAGCTTGTCATTCTTGGGGGTCAAAGTGATGATGGTTTCCAAGTTTAGTAGAAGGATTATTTTACCTCATCCTCAAAGTCCAAGGTTGGGGCATATGGTCTGATGATGGTTGCATTTCTGTCATTGGAAAGTTTCAGGTGTAAGGTCATGAGTCTTACATTGATTCCAAATGGTTGTTCAATCAGTGACCTCAAGATGTTGTTTCAGATGGCTGAACTGACACCGTGTATCTGATGTTCTTCTTTGGCTTTACTCTTCCAGAAAAAAGTGTATCCACATTTTTGTTCATTGAGATGTCCTTCATCGGCTCTTCACATTTCGCTCAAGGCCGCGATATCGGTGTCATGCATTGACAATTCTTTCGCTACGATTGCTGTCCTTCTTTCAGGCTTTTGATTGTAAGTATCATCTATGAAGGTTCTCACATTCCAAGTTCCAAATTTGAGAGTTCGAATTTGCTTTGATTTTCGACTGCAAAGTGGTGTAACTTACTGGGACCCGTGGCCCAGTCAGGTGGAGTTGGGACAGCCTATCATTTCTAGTCCATTCTCCGATTGAGTGAGCAGATTGAATCCTGAATAGGACTGCACAGCCGCAGGTACTGCTGCCAAGGATACTTCTGTCCCTATCCAAGCATCAAACGACCATCTAATACCTGATGCCTTCATACAGAGTTGTGACTGAGGACTTATAGGTCCGATAACCCTGTCCTGGTTACCACTTCCCTATTGCCGCAGGACTTGTTCATGACCCAGGAGAATCCTGTGCATGAATTCTTTTAGAGTGGAGATAGCGGGTCACAGACGCTAACTACACTACTTTGGCAGGTCGGTACCAGTGTTTCAATGTCATTGACAACCAAGACGATTGGCAGTACTTCCACACCATCACAGCCATTTAAAATGTTGCACATTCCCTCAGCCATTGAGTTCTTCTGTGTCGTTCTTTGTCAGGTACATTCTCATCGACCTCACCGCCTAGGTGACCCTGCCAGGATTGAGAACTCCCGACGGCATTGCTCTCAGAGTCACTGGGACACACAGCCTCTCTCACTGCAACAAGATGATGCCACTTTTGAGAGAGCATGAATAATAACAACTAAAGAGAGGCATCAGACTTCAGCAGAATGTGCATTTAGTGACTGTCACTCTGTTATATTATAAAGTTCTAGAAGTGTGGTATTGCTGTCCAGTACACCTAGTGAACGTAACTCTGTAATATCACACAGTCCTATAAAAGTGGTAATATTGTCCAGTATACTTAGTAATCGTTATTCTGTAATATCACACAGTCCTATAAAAGTGGTATTATTGTCCAGTATACTTAGTGATCATTACTCTGTAATATCACACAGTCCTATAAAAGTGGTATTATTGTCCAGTATACTTAGTGATCATTACTCTGTAACATCACACAGTCTTATAAAAGTGGTATTGCTGTCCAGTGATCGTTATTCTTTAATACCACAGAGTCCTAGAAGAGTGGTATTATTTTCCAGTATAATTAGTGATGGTTAGTCCGAAATATCATACAGTCCTAGATAAGTGTTATTACTGTTCAGTACATTACACAATTAACCAGATATAAATGAAAGCATACATGATATGAAACATCATATGGTCAATATGATCAATAGATCAGTTATGGCCTATTCATGTATTTATTATCATGTTGTATATCTGTGCTCTAAATTACTTCGTTATATAGATCACCAAAATCCCCCGACATACATTTCAGCTAAGCACAAAAACATTGTTTTCTTCTAGAGTTTGGTGTAGATATTGCCCAACATCAAAGAACAATAAACATAATACAATGTATTACATTTGCATGCAAAGACATTTGTGCATCTAAAATACTTTCTAGTAAGTACAATAAATGAAAATTACGCTTTTTTTTCTTTTTTTTGCTTAAAATAATTCAGTAATAACTATATTTTATGTTGATTGAATATGGTTGCTTTAAATTAAAAAACATTTACTTTTATGTTTCAATAAGATTTAAGATTCTCCACAAACCTGATATAAATGTAAGGATTAACGATTTAAGCCAAATGTTTTGTTTTTCTAATATGCCAATAATGTATTATTTTATCCAGACTGAATAAATTCAAAATATTTTATACAATGTATGATACCTAAACTCAAGTTTTCCATCGGAATATTTTACTTTGTTTCCGACTAATACCTCTCCTCTATTAACATATAATTATAGTATTAACTAGAGGGTTCAATTACGACATCTATGTCATTAACGATACTATACTCAGCTTTAGCGGAAACTACATCTTCTGTAAATGCACAATAGTGTAAAGATAAGTGTCACATTAATGATGACTTTTGTGTATACTCATTGGCATATTTATCTATTATATACCGTTATATTTATAGTAACATTTCCAACATGCTCCATTTAATACTCGTGTTACATATGTTTTGCTGTGAAGATGGTTTCTTCAGTCACTGTATTTTTCCGAAAACGACTTGATTACGGAGAAGACAAAACGTATACTCGTATTACATATGTTTTGCTGTGAAGATGGTTTCTTCGGTCACTGCGTTTTTTCTGAAAACGACTTGTTTACAGAGAAGACAAAACATATACTCGTATTACATATGTTTTGCTGTGAAGATGGTTTCTTCAATCACTGTATTTTTTTGAAAACGACTTGTTTACAGAGAAGACAAAACATATACTCGTATTACATATGTTTTGCTGTGAAGATGGTTTCTTCAATCACTGTATTTTTTTGAAAACGACTTGATTACGGAGAAGACAAAACATATACTCGTATTACGTATGTTTTGCTGTGAAGATGGTTTCTTCAATCACTGTATTTTTTTTAAAACGACTTGATTACGGAGAAGACAAAACATATACTCGTATTACAAATGTTTTGCTGTGAAGATGATTTCTTCAGTCACTGTGTTTTTTCTGAAAACGACTTGATTACGGAGAAGACAAAACATATACTCGTATTACAAATGTTTTGCTGTGAAGATGGTTTCCTCAGTCTCTGGTTTTTCTGAAAACGACTTGATTACAGAGAAGACAAAACATATACTCGTATTACATATGGTTTGCTATGAAGATGGTTTCTTCAGTCACTGTATTTTTCTAAAAACGACTTGATTACGGAGAAGACAAAACATATACTTGTATTACGTATGTTTTGCTGTGAAGATGGTTTCTTCGGTCACTGCGTTTTTTCTGAAAACGACTTGATTACGGAGAAGACAAAACATATACTCGTATTACAAATGTTTTGCTGTGAAGATGATTTCTTCAGTCACTGTGTTTTTCTGAAAACGACTTGATTGCAGAGAAGACAAAACATATACTCGTATTACATATGGTTTGCTATGAAGATGGTTTCTTCAGTCACTGTATTTTTCTAAAAACGACTTGATTACGGAGAAGACAAAACATATACTTGTATTACGTATGTTTTGCTGTGAAGATGGTTTCTTCGGTCACTGTGTTTTTTCTGAAAACGACTTGATTACAGAGAATACAAAACGTTAGCAGTTTTTGTATTTTCAGTTTTAGTCTTTTATCTCCTTAAAATATAGAAAGTGTTACCTCAGAGTATACGACTTCGTTAAACGTTTCCGGGTACAATTGTATGATTGAAAACTCAACCTGGACATTGGACTAGGGTTACTCTCTCGGTTATATCAATCACGTGTGTTTTTTCAACTTCACAGACTTTTGTACCGAGGCCAGTAGGCTCAGTAGAGTGTATACAAAAATGCCAATAATATGATATGTACAATTCTGTCTTGTAATTGTTTAAAGCCTTATAACAGATTTTAAAAAATGTAAGAAACTTCTTTCCACGCTTTTATTTGTGTAAAACATTACTTCAAGGATGGGTTAATGGTATCATCCCAGTGGTTTGCTCTTAACCTTCTGCATATTCTAATCAGCTACGTTCCTTTAACTGGATGCAGAAAATAATAAATGCCAAAGATATTAGCTATTGCAGGCATTAATAGTCACGGATGAATTTAAATGTAATTATTCTGTATTGTTTGAGGTTTGCAAATAATGGCTAAATATGGTGCCACTAAAACCAGGACACACCTTATAAATTTCGCCATTTTAGATGCCTTGGGATTTGCTAATTTTGCTACATTTTTACTTTGATAAATATGTATTTATTTTTATATAAAGTTATGTTTTAAATGATAGTTTCAAAGTGCAAAAAATAACGCATTATCTCCTTTATTCCTGTTGAAGCATACATTATATACTATGTACCTTTCAGTATCTTTATTCTTTCATACATACATTGAAGCATACATTATATACTATGTATCTTTCAGTATCTTTATTCTTTCATACATACATTGAAGCATACATTATATACTATGTATCTTTCAGTATCTTTATTCTTTCATACATACATTGAAGCATACATTATATACTATGTATCTTTCAGTATCTTTGTTCTTTCATACAAATATGAGAACCTCGACAACTCGTCAATTATTTCAACAACATAAGGGTGTTTTAGATGCTATAGCTTTAATTCCAGCATAGTCCATCCATTTTTTTTTCTTTATTGGGCACACCTCCTTGATGTTCACAGATCCACCCGTCGTGATGTTTTAAAGATGCGAGTACCGAGAAAGTACGTTATTCCGTTCTTTTTGTCTCAGAGGGCTTGTTTTTTTCGGAAACATCTTACGTCTTATTGATCAATATTCTCTTCTTTGATCCAATAAAAAATACAAAGTATTTCGTTGCACAACTGCGGAAATCTTGTTCATTAAGCAATTCATACATTTACATGTCTTCCGATATTTTACAAATGAACAAACTGGAAAATAATTATTTCCATTTTCATGCTTATCTAATTACATCTTTAGTTTTTTGTATGAATGTTAAAGATATAAAAAAATTGTTGGAACGGCAAAATTATCATGTTTTTTGTTGTTAAACTTGCATCTATCAATGATATCTCAACAAATCCGTTTACTGGATGCATACTAATTTATACTATGTTATATCTAATGCATACTGTTACACACACACATACATAAATTCTGGCATCCAAAATAATGCACGTCTTAAAATAGAAGCGCCAAAAACTTATCAGTGTGTATTTTTTTATTATTGTATCTATGACGGCATAAAAATCTGAGTATCAACCTAACAGTTGACAATAATAATAACAACTTAACACATCTATCATTCAATATTTGAGTGTTTAGCTTGCAAGAAATTTGGATACGTGTATGCCAAAATGGTTAGTTAGCCCGGATTGATAATCTGAGAGTTCATGGTTTGTCGTTCTCGATAAAACATGTTCCGCACTTTGAGGCTGTGGTCCACTATAATATTGATGAGTATATCTCTCTTTTCCGTCAGACAAGAGTAACCCTAGATTTGGCGAGGGGTGCTATTCAGTAGCTGATTTCTCCGTAGTCAGTCTGAAATTATGGACAGCTATGCGCAAATGACTCTCATGTAGATTTGCACGAAATCCGACAAACAAACCATTTCAGTTGAGTATTATAACATTTCCAATTCTAAATATTGTAGAGACATTCAGTAGTTGTCATGATTCAGATAAAGTTAAAAATGAATTTAGACTTCGTATATATATATATATATATAGTTATTATGTGTCACGATAAGTAAATGAGATTCGATTTTAGAATAAAAGGAAACAGAAATTATATTATTTTATCAAAAACTTCAAAAGTGTACTGAGTATAAAATTTTACATCAGTCGCATTCTAAGCAATAAAAATAAAAAATATTTCAAATAAAAATACTTAAAAGACGCCGACTATTATAGATTTTTTGTTAACGATTATGATTGTTTGTTTGTTTTTCGAATTTCGCGCAAAGCTACACGAGAGCTATCTGCGCTAGCCGTCCCTAATTTAGCAGTGTAACACTAGAGGGAAGGCAGCTAGTCTTCACCACCCACCGCCAACTCTTGGGCTACTCTAATAGTGGGATTGACCGTAACATTATAACGCCCCCACGCCTGAGAGGGCGAGCATGTTTGGTGGGATGGGGATTCGAACCCGCGACCCTCAGATTGCGAGTCGAGCGCCTAACGATTATGATGTATTTAATAGTACTGTGTTTATAATAAGTTACTTAACGACCTCCTCACGACTTATCATCATAAAAAGTAACTACTTGTGTTGAGATTTAATGGATCATGACAACGTTCTAAATGTATTAGGTCGTCAAGAAATAATGTCGATTTTTTTTAGATGAAAAACCCGAACAACTTATATATGAAAACAAAACATTTATTAAATGAAATAGTCTCCATTCTTATCAATGATGCTTTGCCATATTACAATCAGGTTGTTAATGCCCTGATTAAAGAAATCTCTTGGCTTTGAAGCAAAAAACATGTCGATGTCCTCTTTAACACCTTCCACATTTGCATTCGTTTTCCCATTAA
>NW_013666172.1:224636-236283 GCF_000517525.1 Limulus polyphemus | reverse complement strand
CGTTCAAAACATTTCCATAAACTTCTTTGATATCATTTGTGGCTACAGAGGCGTTGTTTCCCATCTTGTATTCAAACAACATTATTACATGCCGAATGTGTGTCTCGTCGTGTGCCATCATTACAAGAGATTAGAGTACATTAAACTTTACACATTATATAGGCTACATTAACGTGACGTTTAGGCGGTTTGTTTAATTATTATACGTGATGTACGTTTTTTTTTGTTGTTTTTTTTTTGTAATGAAAGTGTTCCAAAATGCGACATTAGTTTCTTGACGACCTAATAGTTTCCTTGTAGTATACTAAAGTTCAGTAAGTACGGTCATGATCTTATTTTTACTTTCTGAAGAGTATATAAAACGATTGACAAGGACGATTATAATATCAATGAACATTTCCTCGAGCTCTGAATATTGCAAGTGCTGAAATTCCATTCACAGAACACGTGCAGTTGTGTTCTCATCAAGTAACATGAATTCTTACTTTTGCATATAACATTAATCAAATGCAGCCCTACCAAAAGTGAGCAACAACTAAGGTATGGTCAAACTTTCCTTCAAACTAAGTCAGCGGTTAAATACTCGTTATAACATAAAGAATAAAACAGCAACATCAAGTCATATTTATTCTAACAGATAAAAAAAGTACGCGAAAATTAAAAAAATGCATAATTAGCATCGCAATAAAGATTGAAACGTAACGCTAATGTGGTTTAGATGTTTTAAGCCTAATGAGAAAATGCACAGACATTAAAATACAAAGAGATAGTAGCAGCCTTGACAGTAAAATATAGTTCTATAAACTATATATTTCAAGTTTTTTATACCTTAGCATTGCTTATCTCCGTATACGTGTTATGTTTATGTAACATAATTTTTAATAACTCATGTATTATTTTCTACAATAAATAAGCACCATAAAGCGTAATCAGTATCTTAGGATCAAATTTTGATAATTATAGATCAGGATATTTTGCGTATTGATTTTATTTAGTTGAAATAGTTTATTTTCTAATATATCTCATTTGTCTTTTTTTAAATGACCCATTAAATTTTATCAATCCTGAAATGTTTTATTACATATTATAAGTAAATTATAATTTACTGTTTAATGTAGAAATCTTTAAATCTTCATTTATTTCAATTTCTCATCATGTTTCTATACAAATATATTTCACATTCCATTGGATACTATAACATATAACTATAACATGTAACTATAACATATAATATATTTCACATTCCATTGGATATTATGTGTGTATATATATATATATACTATAACATATAACTATAACATATATACTATAACATATAATATATTTCACATTCCATATGTGTGTGTATATATATATATATACTATAACAGATAACTATAACATATATACTATAACATATAATATATTTCACATTCCATATGTGTGTGTATATATATATATACTATAACATATTTATAACTAAATTATTTTTAAGAAAATGAGTTATTACAACTTCCCAACGCCAAATCCAAACATTTAATGGCACACCTTGATCCAGAAGTAAAATAGTGGATTTTGATCTTATATAAAATTTTGCTTTTGCTGGCACCACGATTTTCAATTGTCAGTAGATAATTGATAATGTTTGTTTGTAGTAAAGAACAAAGCTGAACAATGGACCATCTGTACTGTGTCCACCACGGAATCAAAACTAGGATTTTAGTGCTATAAATCCGGTGTGCCACTTGCGGTGGGCAAGTTATAATGGATGAATTAAATCACAAGTTCTTTTATCATAAAACTAAGTTATATTCCATTATTTCTTTAATGTTAATTTCATTAACAGTATTGGTTAAAGTACATGGTGCATATACTATATTTACTTCATTTATTATGAGGAATATTTAGTTTTGTTAGCTTAGTGTATGGGTTTAGAACTAGCCTGAATCACCATTAGCTCTTATCGTAATTGTGACAGAAAATATTGATAATAGCGAGAATATCCAACTATTCAATTAATGCATTATAATAGTTACAAGATTTTGTTTTATGAAACTCAGTGTTTCTTGGTAGACTGATATATTAAACTAGCTACATTATTTACTACAGTAGTATTTAGATATGATCGTGTGGGTAGTTTGTTTTAATCAGGAGATATTAATAATTACTAAAATATATTGATAAATATGTGCTATATATATATATATATATACTATTTTTTCTTATTTAAGATCAACTTAATTTTAAAAAGGCAAGATCATATTAAGATATTTAAAATTGTGAAATTAATTAAAATTATTTACAGAGTTTTGTCTTGGTCTTTAGTTTAATTTTCAAGAATCCTCGGCTTACTTAAATATGAATATCTTCAGTGATAAAATAAAACACTTAAAAGTCACAAACTATATTTAACTCACTTGCTTCGTGGTTAGAAGCAGAAATCTGTAATAGTTATTGTCGAACTATCGTTCAACTCACTTTTTTACAGCGTCATTTATACGCGCGTGCCCTTGAAAGTGGAAGTCATATAAATCATTCTGCCAAGATTTTAATATATACGCAGTGTAGTAAATATTGAGGAACATTAACTGACTTTGTTAATTATCCTTCGTTGATTAGAAACAAAAGGTAGTCCGGAACGCTATCAAGATACGTATTAAGATAACCTTTCAACGACTTCCTTACAGCGTCCAATCAGAGCTTGCGGCTCTTTTGGCGTCGAGGTTGTTAATATATTTACCAGGATGATAATTATGTCTGGTAAGTAAATGTCTTTTACAGCTGCAGAGAAATAATTACTTCCGCTTTAGTTGAATAATTGCAGAACAATTTATCATCTGGAATTACATTTGTCTACGAATCAAATACGTGTTGTATTTGATATAAAAAGAAGCTTGAAAGCGCTATAACAAAATATAAATTTTATCAATTAATTGTTGTACTAATCCCAGAAGGCTTTTCTAAGCACTTTAATATTTTGCCTTTGAGCTCATATCACAGTTGCTATAAGTCAATCAAAAGGCAGTAGTACTATTCAACTAGAAGACAGCATACAAACTTCCCGAAAAATTAAAGATGGAACTTCAAATTAGAAACAGCAAACAGTAAATTAATGTGGTCAAGTATATCATACAACAAAAATAATTATAAGTAATACGTGGCAAGGATTCTAAAGTTTAGTTTCAAAAGCTATCATATGAACATAAACTAACCATAGTTGAAAGGATATAATAGAATGATGTCCTTTAAAACTAACTGGATAACATAGATTAGGTAATTAAAAGTTACGCATTTGTACAGGAAAGTTAGAAATACTTTACACTCTTGTAAATGTTGTACAAAAACGTCGTTAATCTGAATCATAAAGATTAGATACTAATATATTACAACTACACAACTTTATTTTTTAGTTTCTTTGCCTAGCTGGCTCTTCGGCTGGCGCCATTACTGAAGCAATTTCCTGAATTACAAAAAAAAAGAATGTAAAATTATATAATAAATTTTAGTAAAACTTTATTTTCCGAGTATTCATGTAAAACCCGAGGTTCGATAGGCTTCAGATTGTATGAATGCGAGGAAAATTAAAAAAAATTCAACTCTATTGTCTTTTCATGCTCCAGAATTCTTTAACTGTTTTGTTTGATGCCATTTCACAAACTTTATTTATTTAAACCTATTTTAGTATTCTGGGGTCTGTTCCATAGGTCCTGGGAGATTCTGATATCTTTGTTTCTCTTTGACTGGTTAAGAAATGTTTGGCCCCATACCCTATTGAATTTTGTTAATTTTATGGTAAATTATGTCATTTTTCCCAATTTTGGCAGATTTTTGGACCATTTTGTTTTTCTTCAACAGCATTTAGCAGACAACCTCCACATATTGTTCATTTTTGGTAAATTATGTCATTTCTCCCAATTTTGGCAGATTTTTTGACCATTTTGTTTTTCTTCAACAGCATTTAGCAGACAACCTCCACATATTGTTCATTTTTGGTAAATCATGTCATTTTTTCCCACTTTTGGTAGATTTTTTGACCATTTTGTTTTTCTTCAACAGCATTTAAAAAAATGAACAATATGTGGAGGTTGTCTGCAGTAAGTGAAAATTATAAATAAAATATGCTTTTCTATAGATCTTCAGAATTACTGGGCTTAAGAGCCATAGGGCAAAAACTATAGGGCAAATAATTGGACAAAATCTCAGTCAGATATAAAAATTAATACCCAGGTGCACACCCCCAGAATCTCCATAATATGCGTACAAAGTTTTAGGTCTTTAGATTCTCTTTTCTTGGACCTATAGCGGTCAAAAACACACAAAGACTCTTTTATTGTTATAGATTAAAATAAGAAATATTGCATACAAAAATGTTAAATATAATACTAATTCCAAAAAATACTATACACGTATTTCAAAAGTCACTTGCTCCACATTATAGTTCTTGTATGAGATTAATATGACTTTTTGCACCAAAAAACCCCCCTTAGCACTTCCAAGTCACATAGTGTAGAAACAATTATCGTATTTGAAGCATTCACTATACAAAATCAGCAAATGGTACAGTGTGCAGAAGGAATTGGGTACTGTCTTAAGGCCGGTAGCACGTGCAAAATGTGTTATATCATCTGCACATTCTCAAACAGAATTTGAAAATCTGCACATAACTAATCGAATATCGATTGGCAGTCAAGTTAATTTTTCATACCGTGTTAAACATCTGCCATTTTAATTCCATGTATCAAGTAATTACTAAACTATACATTATTTCAAATTTTACCAAAATGATCGGTGGTCATTTTATGTTATTCTGTGCGTTATAAAAAAAAGCTTCCTATTTTATGGGGAAAAAAGTAAATGATCATCAAAAGCTAATTTTGATCCTCCAAGAGAAACATTTTTTCAAAAAATACCACTTTAGAAAAATTAGCATGTTAAGTAATTATGCCATCACAGAAATATTTTTTACTTCCTACGGATTATGTATTCTGTATGATCGATTGCCACGCTGCCCAATCAATACTGACTGACGTTTACATTTTTAAACTGTAAAGGACTTATTCATAGAAGCTGTTGTAGTTACGTATTTCACTGCATTTAATTGAATGAAGAAATAAGCTAAAAATACAGAGAAGCCCTGTTTGAGTAATATCGAGATGTCTCTCTAGCAAAGAGAAGAATGTTAGGTTTTACAGATATATTTACATGAAATATAAGCGATAAAACTTCGATACAATTACCTGTAATATGCACCAGTGAAGTAAGGTAATTTCAACAATAAACCTCATAATAAATCACTTGCACAAAATTCTAACTCACTTAACAAAATCAGTAATGATGGTTCATGAAGTTAATTTCATTTCATAACTTAAACATTGATTTAATAAATGAAAATACTGGTTCTTCGTAACTGTATAAAATATAATGGCACATGTGAAGGACCTCTTATGTCATGTTATATAGTTACCACGTCAGAATAGTAAGAGAAAAAGATTAATTATTTAGTTACAAACTCTCTAATATACACGCCCGCTTCTATGCAGGCAGTTACGACACCTATCTAATTAAGGCGGTTCGTTAGGTAGAATTGATTTACCAAATATCAGCATATGTTGTTTGTACATTACACAATATCAAGCTTTGTCGAATACATGCTGCTCTTGTGGTGTGGAAGAGGTAGATTGTGTTCTGGTGACAACCAAATATCAGCATATGTTGTTTGTACATTACACAATATCAAGCTTTGTCGAATACATGCTGCTCTTGTGGTGTGGAAGAGGTAGATTGTGTTCTGGTGAAAATAGGAAGCCTAGGTGTAATATGAGTACAACATACCATTTGATACACTAGCCACATACTGGATGACAAACTTATCAATGTCATAGGACATCATAGTCCCCTGATATCACAAGCTTGTGTTGGAACAGAGTTTATCAGTTGTCTGAAAGGTTTCTTGGGATCCGAGTTTACGCTGATAACTATCAACGTTTTAATAATGCAGTTGTCTTCATAAAGTTTGGGAACGTCAGAACATTTAGAACTAGTATACAATGCAAGTAGTCTTTAGAATGTAGCATGTAGAATAAATATATTAGGCAGGTAGGCTTCAGAAAGTTCTCGAAAGTTAGAGAATGTAGAAATATTGGAATGTGGCAATAAATTATGGTATAAGATTAGCTTTGATTACTCAACTCTCTTCCGTAGTTCAGTTTAATGGAAAGAAAGTTTCAACTTTTTTTTTTGCAAATATTTTTTCTTCTTCTTGTGTATTGGTATAATACATTACAGAATTCAAATGTTTTCATTTAATATTCAATACAAGGGATATGTAAGCTAGATTTTAACAAAGCTTTCCATTTTTAACCCTCCCATTAGCAAACTAAACCACCTAACATTAGTTACAATGCTGTAGTGGCTTTCTTCCTCTGGTAAATCATACTTTTGCACCTTCTTTAGATAATCTGGAATTTCAGTTCTGAAACCCATGGTAAATGCAATCAACGACACTTTCGAAGCATTTCTTTAGTATGTTCTGTGTTTGATGAATTCGTGTTTGTTTGGATAGAAACATCACTGTTCTTTGTGTCAGTAAAGTAGGTTCCTAAGATGCTAAGGATTTGGGTTTTATCGATCTGCACGCACAACCGTCATTGGTATCAAAAGCCTGTGTTTGGGGTTACTACCATTTATGTTTAACAGCTCTATTCTCGATGACCATATTTACGTACCAAGACCAACACAGATAATAGTACAACTAGTATTGTGTGATTTGAAATAATAGACTCACTCGAAATGTTTTGAAATATAAGTTACTATTGTACAGAATTATTCATAAGAGCATATTCTGCACATCAGATTGATCATGCAACATGCTACATCATATCTGCCTGTTTTGACTTTTGGAGAATATATATATATACTCGTGAGACATGAAAATAACTTGATAGAACTGCCCTTTTGTATTTCATGTGAGGCCTTAATAATCATTATTGCCTAAAGCTGTATGAGTTTTAATATCTCTACTAGTGATATGATGTTCTTACAGCCTGACATTAATGCAACAGGTCTGTTACCTTAACCACATTTTATCATGTATTGTAGGCAGGTAATGCATTTCACCCTACTGTATGAATTTTACAGACATGCAAATCCTACAAACATCTATTCCTAGCTGATGTATTAGTGTCCTTGTTCAGAAAAAAAATGGACGTTCCGGGTTTCCCAGTGACAAGTATTATAACAATGTCTCTCTTATTCCTTACAACGCTAGAAACTGGGTTTCGATACCCGTCGTGGGCAGAACACAGATAGCTCATGTTGCAGCTCTGTATTTCACTTCAAACAAACAAACAAACTCTTATTACTGCCCAATAAATATCTGTATGCTATTTTGTTTGAATATCAATGGATCACATAACTGTGAATCAGCAGATTACTGATCTTCAATGGACGTCCCTATATCCTCCATTTCTTTTCTTTTTTTAAAGAAGCACACATTTTCATCTATAGATTGTGATATCTATTTCTGACATATTTCATCCTTCTCGCATTTTCACGTTAAATACTATGTCTCGTCAAAAATGAACTGTATCATGTTTTCCATAAACATATCTAAGTTTTATGCATTTGAATTTTAATAGAATGCACTTCTGGCTCTAACACATTTTGTTGTGTTTCTTGACCTCAACAACCTAATAACAAACAGTATAGGATCTTCGGTTAAATCACACATATGTGACTACTTCTGTGTAAGTTCACTGCTTGGGATATAACTGGTGCATTTGCACCAGAACTTAAAGACAAAGGTTTTCCGGGTTTCTTACTTCCCCAGAAATAAATAATAATAATATTTTCTATTATGAAAGTTAGTTTCCAGAATATATAAAATCTACAAGTACAGTAAACACGCGTTGCCTTGAGAGCACGTTGTAATGAGATATGAGTTGAAATATTGATTATGTAACCAGTACAACCTTTAGTTTAAATCAACAAGTTTTAATGTTGTTTTCATTTGATTTATTTGTAGCCTCTTAAATGGACTTGTATTTTGAAATAAAAAATTACTAAGTCAGGAAATTATCAAAACAGACGCTAAATTCCATTTTCATCAAGGTCCTGCATATCTGGCAACGGACCCACTCTTTTGACGTTTAGGATCGGGAAGCCCTTTCTGGATGTAAAGGCTGTACGGTTCAGCTCCATTCAAGACCAATAATATTACTAAGCCATTTATGGATGTAAAGGCTGTACGGTTCAGCTCCATTCAAGACCAATAATATTACTAAACTCTTTATGGATGTAAAGGCTGTACGGTTCAGCTCTATCCAAGACCAATAATATTATTAAGCCCTTTATGGATGTAAAGGCTGTACGGTTCAGCTCCATTCAAGACCAATAATATTACTAAGCCATTTATGGATGTAAAGGCTGTACGGTTCAGCTCCATTCAAGACCAGTAATATTACTAAGCCCTTTATGGATGTAAAGGCTGTACGGTTCAGCTCCATTCAAGACCAATAATATTACTAAGCACTTTATGGATGAAGTTTTATTATACCTAGAGCAACATATCTCTCACCATCCTTAGTCAAATACACAGACAAGAATTGCTTAAGAAATAATATCGTCATGAAGTAATTCTTTGTAAATATAGACTGAAATATTCTTAAACTATAAAAAGGTTTAATTTGTAATAGCTATTAAATCTGCCAGTTACTTTCGTCGTGAAAATGCATTCGCCATAATCTGTAGATATTAAACAAAAGTGCAATCATATCTGTAGGGTCACGAATAATAGTGTTTTCATTAATTTTAATAAATGCAATTAACAGTTAACATATGTTAATTCAAATAAACATTATACATTCAGTAATAATTTGATATTTTTAGATATTTACCATATTACCTGTATATATATGTCATTCAGTGTTGTAACTTATCCCTAGCTGTAAATAGCATGATTACGTAAAATACAAGAAATTTTAACAGTATTTCCAGAATCCAGCTGTTTGTATTTATGCTAGTTGTGACTTTCAAGATGGATTTCTTAAGTAGTTGTCTTATTTTCAAATGTTTGTAAAGGCTAAACAGGGATGTCTTGCAATCAAACGACATGTCTATAAGTCATATAGTGTTCTCTTTCATGATTCAATTTTGATAAATAAGTAGAGAATGGTGGTGTTATTGTATCAGTACACACTTAACAGACGAAAACCTGAGAGCACAGTACCAATGATCTCTTAATGCTGTCATAAGTGTTAGTCGATGACTTCATGAGGAACAACGTAGCTTGAAACTTATCTGTGTAAAATATATCCCTCGTTTAGTCTGTAATCGCTCGACAAATCCCTTAAAGTCGACTGATTTATTGCTGTATGATACGCCAAACATATGTTTTGTTTTGTTATATTTACTCGCGGGTCGTTGAATGCTGTATCGACAGAGAAGCTGATCAGATCAGTCAGATTTTTGTTTTCTTGTAATAAAGAGAAAAGTAAACAACTAATCTCTTTCAGATTTTTTATTAAGGTCACGTACATGCTCGCAGAGTTAAATTTAATGTATTTCTATCGAGCCGGTTCTCAAATTAAATAAATGTCCATTTTAGCGAATATATTGTAGGACATAAAGTAATTTACACATGTTTGTCTTTTCGTATATTAATTTTGATTGATACTGCTATTTATTGTTCCAGTTATGTTATCTTAAACATCAAATTGATATCAAATCTTATCCTATTTTTAAAGGCAAAAATTTTTAAAACAAAATAACCTATGGTTGTGAGTAATAAACTAACATGTTATTAAAAACAATTTAAACATATTTAATATCTTAACACATCTTAAAGAAGCGGTATTAATAAAAGATAGACCAAAAGAAAACTGTATGAGAAAATTTCGTACCAAAAATGAAAATTTTAGTACTTGCTTTGCATTAAATTGTTTTTAATCTCTTTTTGATATATACTTTAACTGTTTTATAAAGTTAACAACAAGTGTGTTTATGTACTCCATTTAAGTGTATATGTGGAGAACTATTACAAGGTTTAAGACAAAGTATAAACTAAGTATAAATCTACTACACGTAAAATTACATTACATTACCCGTGTTTTATAACATATTTACAAACATATATAAACTTTTTTTATTCCTACTTTTGATAGAAAACAAAAATGATAAAATAAGATAAATAAAGATCGTATAAAATGCTTATTTTTACAGGTAATGCGCGCTAAGAAAATACCCAGTTTCAGTTTGAGCTTCCACAGGATCTACTTACCATCAATACAAGTATTCAAAAGATATTTTCGTTTTCTAGAAACCGCATTTCAACTGATATTAATATCTCGTATAAACGATTACCAATACATATTCCGATATAAAAAAACCTAAAACTGTTTGATTAATGTGTTTACTTTTACAATCTCTGTATCTTGGATAGAAACAAAAGGAAGTATTTAGTTACAATATTGTTAAGGTACGTAAAATAAAATATACGTTACCTAAGTTAGCAGAGAAAGTACTTATTTGTTATAGTTAACCTTTTGATATATCCACTCCATGAAAGGAATTGTAGACACTGCACCACTTTTTTCTAAAATTAATCATCCAAAACATTCAACCTTTAATTCATAAATCATTTTTTTATGTATGAATAAAACTAATGAGAAATCAAGCCAAAGTAGTTTTGTCTGTCCAAATTCTTCATTTCTTGTGAAAGATTTCATTCTCAAAATTAAAATTATATTCTTCTTTACACTGTTTGACTACATTACTGCGAGGATAGTAGTCGAATTATACAGAGATATGCACATATACAACCTTACTTTTTCATTCTCTTAGTGTCTGTGTTAACCAATAGACATTAAACTGCTACTATATGGACTGCCAATATATTTCTTCCCGACACATTTTCTAATTTCCCTCGAGACCAGTTCTAAAACCATTATATTTTTCTTCTGCCACACAATGTGCAGGTTGTCAAAACTCGAGAAAAAAAATGGGTCTACGTAGAAAACAAAAGATAAAACTAAGTATTAAGTTCCTAGACAGACAACTATTAGGGGTATAGAAGTTATTTTTGGCCACTAGGAGCAGAACTGACGGGTACACTGACATGTAATTAAGCTATATAATAAATGAATACATTTATTCTTAGTTGACAACGCAATATCTGATAACCTGTCCTGTTCTTTCTCAGCTGCTTGATATAAATTGAATATATTGTTTTCACTTTCACTTCCGGTAATAAACATTATACAAGTCTAGAGAAGTTGTAAATATCAAGACACATGCACACACAGGCACAGAATAATTCATATATATATATAAGAGAGAAGTTGTAAATCTCAAGACACATGCACACATACACAGAATAATTCATATATATTAGAGAAGTTGTAAATGTCAGGACACATGCACACACACACAGAGAATAATTCATATATATATATAAGAGAAATTGTAAATGTCAGGACACATGCACACACACAGAATAATTCATATATATTAGAGAAGTTGTAAATGTCAGGACACATGCACACACACAGAATAATTCATATATATATATAAGAGAAATTGTAAATGTCAGGACACATGCACACACACAGAATAATTCATATATATTAGAGAAGTTGTAAATGTCAGGACACATGCACACACACAGAATAAT
>NW_013666172.1:214027-224040 GCF_000517525.1 Limulus polyphemus | reverse complement strand
AATAATTCATATATGTTAGAGAAGTTGTAAATGTCAAGACACATGCACACACACAGAATAATTCATATATATATATAAGAGAAATTGTAAATGTCAAGACACATGCACACACACAGAATAATTCATATACATATATATATATATAAGAGAAGTTGTAAATATCAAGACACATGCACACACAGAATAATTCATATACATATATATATATATAAGATTAGTTGTAAATATCAAGACACATGCACACACACACAGAGAATAATTCATATATATATACATGTAAGAGAAGTTGCAAATCTCAAGACACATGCACACACACACAGAATAATTCATATATATATATATATATGTAAGAGAAGTTGTAAATATCAAGACACATGCACACACACACAGAGAATAATTCATATAGTCATATATATATATACACACACAGTCATATATATATATATTATACACTCATACAGGGCTGAGTTGTGGAACACAAACTACAACTTTGGCAGTTGACACAAGAGTACAGTCCTACAAAATGTTAACACTTCAGTAATACATCATGTAAAAAATGGGTATGCACGATACTGAAGATGTGGCTCATGCTCTTATTTATCATCACCTACCTCCACTGGAGTTTGTTGTTGGAATGAACGTAGGGTACATGGAATATTTGATACGACTTGGATTAGTATTAATGTATTCTAAAGATAAGGTAAAATTCGCTGTGTTTCAAGGTCACCTTGCAACACCACGCATGGTCATTTTTATCCATAAATGTGTTCGGCATGTGTTTTTATAAATCTTTCAATCAATCATGATGTCCTCCATAATTCTAAGGGCCGACGGCTATGTTTCTCCGTGGTTATCTATTCCTCTCTGCCTGTCAGCCAACATAGCGCACCTTCCTCTTCCTACATATGTTACGTGATTGTATTTTCATCTTTGCATCTTCCAATACTTCCTTATTAGTTTTTTTATTTCTTGGTAGTCGAGCTTCATAGTTTATCTGTAATACCACATTTGAAATTATTTCAATTGCTGTTTTATTTCAGCAGACAGAGTCCAAGTTTCCACCGTTAATAATACACTAGAACCCATACTAATTAGTACATAGAGTTTGTTGGCTACCTTTTTATTATTTTGGAAGAAACTCAGTTTTCACTTGCAAAATATATCTCCTTCTGACATATTGCACCCTTCCTTCTTGTCTGGTCTAAAACTAAACTGTCTCATGTGTTACTTAAATCTATTTAACTTTTAATGCATTTGAATTGAATAGAATGAACTTGTGACTCTATAACACATTTTGCTGGTATTTGCCCAATATTCTGATCTCAGTTACATTAGTATTCGAGAGCTCATTTCATCAACGCACGTGCAATTAGCATATTATAGGTCTCATGCCACACGCTGCTAACCATGCAGAGTTTTCAGAAGCACCATTAATACCACTCCAAAGCCCCTGCTCATTAGTATGTAGTGTTTCTTGACCTAAACAGTCAGATAACAAACAGCACAGGATCCTTGATTTACTCACACAGAAAAATAGGTGTCTACTGTTGTGTAGGTTCGTTGTCTTTTTTTTAAAATATAAACTGTTTTTTATTCCAACATTATAAAAAGTAAAAATATAATGAGCTAATAAAAAGCTGTATTTTTATAGTTAATGCCAGTTAAGAAAATAGTACATTAATGTTCGAACATTTTAAAAATCTATTCTTCACTCCTCGTGTGACATCTCTCCTAAGCAATTTTTAATGATGAAAAATTGCTACTTGTCTCATTTCTATCCTTTGTTTTACCTATTTCTTTACACACTTACCACCACTACTGCTATTCTACTCTAATTAACCAAACTCATCTACTTGGTCCAAATCTTTATCTTTTACTTTGATGCATACCTTGGAAATGTCTTCATATCGTGAATTTACTATTATTTTAGTTTTGCTTAACATTTAATCTAAAGCCACGGTCCTTCCTTTCATCAACAAGCCTGCCAAGTAAAGACTGTATTTCTTCCACAGATTCACTCGTAAATGTTGCAAATTCTATTTCTGTTAAATTTGATCCCTTCAGTATCAGTAATTATCTCTCCTAATTACTTTGCATACAAATTATACATAGAGTTAAATAAGCTATAACGATCTTGAATATGCAAATTAGCATTTCACGTGAAAACCAAAGCGTGCATCAGAGCTACATTTTGACATTGTTTAGTGTTTTGAAGAAAAACACTGTTGAAAAATAATTGCTTTTGGGAAGGATGTGCAACAACTCTTTCCGACCTAATATATACAATTTCTAAGATAATAAAGATTTGTTCAGGTCAGGTGTTTAGACCTTCCAAGACGAGCCTTGTGATGTATGCAACGTTGAAGGAATATATCGTGGAATCAACGTGAGTCAATTTTCCAAAAAGAGATACTTCTTGATTATGTTTTCTGGGCTACAGGAATGACTTTCACAATTGATCTTTGTATTCGTGAATTCTTACCTGTTACAAAAAGCAACACTTTGCTTATGGCAGATGGAGTACGACTTGTTGCAGTTCTCTTTATAGATGGTAATGAAGCCCCAAGATGATCCATGTTTTCTTTGTTTTCAAATGTCATTAATTAAAAGTGATTTTAGAGAATGAAACTAGTATTCGTACTATTCTCTTGAAGAACGTACTGGTTAACTCGCCAGACAGAGTAGCTATGCATTTCTGTGTAATAGGTCTGTTGAAACGAGCACTGGGAAACTGATGTCCTCATACATTAGGTGGATTATTAAACCTAGCAAGAAGCAATGTTGTGCTTTGGACATGACAACCCAACCTTACAATGAAACCTTTTGCATGGAACAATGCTGCAGGACTATTGTTAAGGGACATAATTGTCAGATAGAATGTGACTGGACGTAGTGCAAAGACGTGTAAGGCTCTAAAATCATTTTAATATACCGTATTCAACCTTTATGTGGGTATATATATATATATGTATTAAATTGTACTGTCGTTTAATTGTTGGTATTTTCTTCTGACAATGAAGGTTTATTCACACAAGATTGATGAAAAAATTATACAATATTACTTACAGTGACTTGAAAGTTTTTGAATTTGTCAGTATGATTTAAACAATATATATATATATTGTGTTATAAAAAACACGGCGACTTTGTTTGTTGTTAAGCGTAAAGCAACACACTGGGCTAAATGTGATGTGTCCCACAGAGGTATCGAATCCAAGTCTTGTATCCTTATAAGCCTTCAGGTTTATCGTTGAGCCACTGGGAAGCATACAAAGTGAGTAAAGATACAGAAACACATTAGATGCCTAGATTACTAGGAGGTTTGAATTAAGTGTAAGATGCACATTACATGACTTTTATAAAGAAATGAAGAAAATCGTTACATTAAGTCATCACAGTGCCTAGTCACGCGCAATCCAATGTGCTTGAAACTATTAACAGTATCGAGAACTTGTCGAAAGTTGAATAGGTGCATGGCACACTTTAAATTACTAAGACTGTAAAAAGTGTTGAAAACAATCTCTGAGAAATTCATTGTATCCAATGTGACAGCACCTAAATGAGCGTCACTTCTGCACTCTGTGCAACTTACTTTATATTATGTTAAATCTCCAGAAAGCTCGAGGTTAGAAAATTGTACTTATCACCCCCCGAAAAGGCTCATAAAGATTTTTCTGGTTAAAAATGTCGTTAGCAGAATAATCTTTATGATTAATCATACGCTTTGTGAAATGGTGAGACCCGTTTCGTCTAGTTTTGAAGTGAAAACCCAGATAAGGGCAGGCAGATAAACAGTTTTACATTCTCTGTGTTGTGCCAACTGTGAAGAATTGTTGTACAGCTGTTTTATTAGAGGCTACATTGTTCACACTGCGTTTATTTGATCTTCAGTGAATATGTTCCAGGAACCGACATAGAATATTTGTTCAGTTTCCTGGATATTTTCAAATGAACAATATCAAATCTTTGAATGGACTGTTCAGAGGTCAAGGCTTATAAATCATCTCCGGAAGAATCAGCTGGAGATATTTAGAAATATTAGGCCACTTGCTTCCAGATTACATCAATTGCTCAGGCTTTTAAACATAATGAGAAAAAAAAACTTTCATCAGACATCTACCAAACCCCAGTTGAGAACATAGATCACAAGTTAATTACAACTACTCAGGCTAAGCGAACTTTTGCGTATTATTAGTATAATGAATACAGGGACAAAAACAATTTCTAGAACAAGGTGTTCTGGTATCTTACAGTATTCAAACCTATTAAATTAAGTTATAATAGTTTCAGATTGAGACAAAATGTAATAAATACAAATAAACTTGTTCACAAACACTAAAAATCACTTTACTTACATCTAGGTTTAAAACATATTAATCAAAAATCAAAATAAAATGAAGGTTTACACAATACGGTAATGAGTGATCGTAGAGCAGAAAAGGAGAAAATTTAAAATTAGTTAAATATTTGTTTACAAATTCGATGACGAGGAAACCACATTTTGGAAAATAAAGTTTGGAGACGGCTTGAATGGATAAGGAAAGAAACTTTATTACAAATGTACAACGTTTCGACAAACTTTTGTTATTATCATGATGATACATTATCATGATGTTGTACATTTGTAATAAAGTTATTTAACCCATTCAAGCCGTCTCTAAACTTTATTAACAATAGTTGTTTTACTTAAAATTATAATTTGGGGTTTATCCACGTATTCGCGAGAAAAGTAATGTTTTGTATCCATACTCGCTAACCTTTAACGGGTCTTATATGTACAGAGTTTAAGTTGTTAATAACAGATTCAATAAAATAACGTTATTCTCACAATGCTATTTCTATGGTCGGTAGGTTAAAATCACATTTCTGACATTTGTGAAATTTTAAACCTCAAAGTATAACTGATAAATGGAAGGTCAATACCATATAGACTCAATACTTTTCAGATCAGATTCAAGCACAAACACCTACGCAATGGTCTATATATGCTAATATGCTGGAAAATGCAAGCAAACTAATAAGAAAAAAGATAGTTTTATAGGTTACTGTAGACTCGATCTGTAACATTTCTTAAGTTCTGGTTGCAGACAAATAAAGACGAACTGTTAAAATCCTAGCCAAACTCATAACTTCCAATGGTTTAATTTTGAGTATATGATTGAAGTCTTACCCGGAATATTACAGTAATCTCTACAGCATTATACATCTTTTTTATCTACTAATAAATCTGCATTCATTCAAAATGTTTCTAATTTGAACTTGTAATGTTTGTTTTATACTCCATATCTTTCATTAATATTATTAGTAGACCAAGGTAGATTACAAACATTTTCACTAACCACGATTTCGAAATAAAAAGAAAATGTACAACTTTTAATATATTAAACTATTAATATTTTAGCTGTCATAATTGTTTGTATTATAACAGAAATACCTTAGAAACCTTAAAAATGGTGTTCTTACGAAAACCAATATGTCTCACGAATGCAGTATTTGATATATATGCTATCCACATAATACAACCTAGGAATATTCTCTCGCGCATCACAATCAGTGATCCAGAATAATAACTTGCGTAAGCTACCACTAATGACAGGACGTTTCATTTAAATATAATATATCCAATGTCACATGAAAAGTTGTTGTGTCCAGAGAGAAAAACAGAGATTAAATAAAGACTTACTAAAGTTTATCTAAACGAAATGCACATTGTCATTACGTTTACGATGGAACTGGAATTTAGGTAATTCTGTAGACAAATTTTCATTAAGTTTATGATAGAACTAGAATTTAAGTAATTCTGTAGACGCATTTTCATTAAGTTTATGATAGAACTAGAATTTAGGTAATTCTGTAGACAAATTTTCACTAAGTTTATGATAGAACTAGAATTTAAGTAATTCTGTAGACAAATTTTCATTAAGTTTATGATAGAACTAGAATTTAAGTAATTCTGTAGACAAATTTTCATTAAGTTTATGATAGAACTAGAATTTAGGTAATTCTGTAGACAAATTTTCACTAAGTTTATGATAGAACTAGAATTTAGGTAATTCTGTAGACACAATTTTCATTAAGTTTATGATAGAACTAGAATTTAGATAATTCTGTAGACACAATTTTCATTAAGTTTAGATAGAACTAGAATTTAGGTAATTCTGTAGACACAATTTCATTAAGTTTATGATAGAACTAGAATTTAGGTAATTCTGTAGACAAATTTTCATTCCTCCGTAAACATGTTCCACTACATATACATATAAGATCGTTGATAGGATTCAGCCAATATTTTTTCACAGACTAGTTACGATATTCAGAGAAACAACCTGTCCATGAATCCATCTTTCCGGGAAGTTCATAAACAATAGTGGCATGAAACTTGTCAAACTCAGACATACTTGGAAATGTTCGTTCACAAGAGTATTGATCATTAGCCATCTACGTCCATAGGTTGGAGCTCATTTCAAGTATAGAACAAAGTTCGGTCTTGTATTGAACGATTTCTTTCATACTGTCACGTCTATCAGCCATATACTTTATTCTACAACTAAGCCTTAAGAGTATGAACCAATGACACGAAATTGTATTTTTTTAGTTGTATTACAAAAACTGCAAGGAAAAATCTGTTCTTCTTATGATAAAAACCAAGAACTTCAACAAGGAGAAGAATTAAAGTATTCGTAGTGCAGAAGATAATCATGAAACAAACCTTTATTCCTAACAACAGAAGCAGAGCATCTGTTTCAGCATCTCAGAAACACTAGTTGCTGTTGTTTTTAAAGTAGTTTAATAGGAAAGGAATAGTGGTCTCCTTTAACAATTAATTTTAATACGACTTTTTTTTTTGGTTTATATGCTTTGTTAACTTTCGTGTGAAACTACTTATTGGTTATCTGTGCTAGCCGTCCCTAATGCAGAAGTGATAATCTAGAGGGAAATTAGCTAGTCAACATCACTCACGGCTAACTTGGACTACTATATTCGCATAATGGGATTGACCTTCACCTTACAAATCCCTCCTGTCGGCTGAAATGTCGAGCATGTGCGGTATTGGGATTAGGATCCACGACCTGCACATTGCTAGTCGAGCACAATAACCACAAGGACATTCCAGGTTTCGAGTTTATTTTACTGTATAAGAACCTTATAAATTCAATATACACACATTTCCTACTTAAAAGGTAATGTTTATCCCGATGCTTTCTTAATTAATCATGTGTAATATTTATCAAATACTAATGTAATCCTACACATGTCGTTCTATTCTAATAACGATGATGGTAAAAAAGGTTTTTTTTTGTTATACACAAACAAACAGTTTCTTCACTAACATATTACGCGAAAAGAGGTCAAACGCTACTTTTTGTATTGTACTATGGCTTGTTTTGATAATGCTTTCTCATATAATCGGCTTAGTTGAAATTAGATCTAATAGAAAATAGAAGAACCATCGCTATAAACTTAAACAAGAGAGACAGAATAACATCATGGAAAAAGTGCAATAATAATGAAATAGTTGAACATCGCAGCTTCAGACAGGGATAATGTTGAACTGTTAGTAAGCCTTCACTTAATTAACCTGCGTTGTTATTTATTTTGGGCTGTAACTATAATATAAAATGACTAAAATTAAAACTACATATATGTCAAAGATTTCTTTTCTTGTCCAACAGAGACGAAATTCAAAAGAAAATCTGTGACGCAGGGACCTAATGCATTTTTGATTGGCTGTACCTTCGGCTCTGGACTGAAGTTTCGACTATTCGAGGCTTCTCTGCACAGTTTAATTAAATTAAAATTCGTGGCAGGAATTAAATTGGTTCAGTGGTTACAGCAAACCAAATGAATATTATTAGGCCTTTTATAATGGTGAAGTGTATATAACATCTATGGTGTTTTAAGTCCGTTTTACTTCACGATACAGTAACCTAAATTAATATAGGTGGGTGAATAATGTTATGATATTTCGTCGAATTCATTATTTGAAATCATACAGCGGACCAACTGTTTAATGATTGTAATATATGCTAAATATTTTTTTTCATGTTCACCAGAGGTAAAAATTGAAAAGATAATCTGTGATGTAGAGGCCTAATAGTGTTTCTTTGGTTTGCTGACCCAAGTTCTGCTGATGAGCCCTGAATAGACAAAACTGCAGTCCACAGGAGAGGGTGCGTCCAATCGAAGAATGATTTAAGCCTTTACTTCATAGATTCTCATGTCAATATCACCTCTGGTGAAAAAAAAATCTTTAATATATATACATATATACATAGTATTATTCAGATACCTAAATTAATTTAGGTTACTATATGGTGAAGTAAAACGGACTCATTTGTTTCAAACTGCTATAATATGATGTGCAAAGATAAAGGGATTGTTTGTAACAAGAAATGTTTAGTGTATTAAGTAATATAAGTAAGCTCAGCAAAGACCTCACGAACACTAGGGAGAATAAGCTTCAAATATATTTACTTGAACTAAAGCAAGAGAAAATACTGAATGAAGTGATTCTAAAGAGTTTAAACCTGTTAGATTGTTGTTTCCCTAAAATACTAAGGTTCGATACGTGCTATTAAAACGATTTTGGATCCTCACCACATCGTTATAGTCCATGTCGCCATGTCTGGTCGTATACTATCTGACGACAGTGAATCTTGACAATAACCTTGCAGCGTAGTTTTTATTGCATAAGGACCTGTCGTAACGCTGTCATGTCTAAATTACATATCTATATCTGACATTTTTCCATAAGCCACTTAGTGTACAAGGGTGACGGTTTGACAGCGCCCAATTCAACTGTCCAATTGCATAGACATACATAGGAGCTGTATCTGGAGACTTGATCATAATATCTTATTACTTAACAGTATGAATTCCTGTTTCATTTTACAGCTGCGAAAGACATATGGATCATTTTGGGGAACCAGAGCTATCCTGAAAGAGACCTGCAAGAAGACTTACTTTAGGTGTGGTAAGCAAATCGCTTTTAACAAGTGAAAATCTACGAACAGATGTTTGTAGCAAAAGCCGTCAACATGCCCCGGGCAACAGTACACAACACAATTAAGGAGGATCTCTGTCTGGAAAGCGAAACAAGTCACATGTGCACAAGTTGCTTCCAGAACGTATATATATAGTCAACAGTCACATTCCTCAATGATGGCTTTTGGGAAGGGATATGTAATAGTTTTTCCGGCGCAAAATATTCCTACACTCGAATTATAAAGATGTCTTCAGTTTTGGGATTTAGAATTTTCTAGACCAGGATATGACATTAGAAAAATTTTCGGTGGCATCACTTTAGCTAGGAAATGCTAACCTCTGTCTAACTACATTGTTAACTTGTTACCATCATACTATGTGGACTGATAATACATAAAAAATGTATGTGTATATAAGTTTAGCTTTATATTTATGTGCCAATTTGTTTCGTTTTGTTTCTATAGTTTTGAAATTATAAACAAAATGATGGAAAATTTGGTAATAATCTGTACTATATTTTATTTCTAAGATATTCATCAATTTTATAGAAGCAATATATTGAATTGCTAACATATATAAGCTTTAAAGTTAAAGATTTGTAACTTATGTTATAATGATTTATTTTGATCATTTTCTGACAGATGAATTTATATGTTTTACGTAAGTCAATTACAAAACAAAATGTTTTTAAATGTAATAAACAATAAACGTTTCAGTATCGTTTGAGCTTTAGTTTTACATCCAGCATATAATGGCACACTTGATTGTGATGACTACATTGTATTACCTACGACAGCATGTGCAACGCTTGTCTCTTAACAACATAAAACCTGAAACAAACGAAACACATCTTATGATTGTCAGCTTTGTTTTTCTGCGCCTGCTAGCTATTGATTGAGTGATGTGATCAATGTTTACTTTTATTAGAAATGCGAGGTTGGATACAATATAGGACCAGCATGTATGTAATCTAGAAAATTACGTGAACAAGCATTGTCTCCATCAATATCATCCTACTTTAAACGGAC
>NW_013666172.1:211725-213027 GCF_000517525.1 Limulus polyphemus | reverse complement strand
AGGACCAGCATGTATGTAATCTAGAAAATTACGTGAACAAGCATTGTCTCCATCAATATCATCCTACTTTAAACGGACAATATAGGACCAGCATGTATGTAATCTAGAAAATTACGTGAACAAGCATTGTCTCCATCAATATCATCCTACTTTAAACGGACAATATAGGACCAGCATGTATGTAATCTAGAAAATTACGTGAACAAGCATTGTCTCCATCAATATCATCCTACTTTAAACGGAACATCAAACCATGAAATGGTGTTATTTTTCAGAATTTGTGACCGAAGACATTACATGCCATATATTCAGTATCCAACACGATTATAGAAATTGAATCAAGGAATTGTGATCATGTAGTTTTCGAAGACAGTATAAACCTTTAGATTTGTGCATCTAACTTATTCAATACGATAAATGGTGTTTAGCTGTCACTTAACGTTTCGTTTTACCAAAGTCTCTGCGTGCAGAAACGTCCTTCTTAAGTTAACTGTAATATAGTTTCTATCAAAACATGTGATGTTTTATGACAACATCAAATAAGTTATATTCTAAAATACTTCTCTCAGAGTAATAAGATTTTTCGAACAGTCTAGGAATAAAAGTTGTCATTTCAAATCGAGACCAGAATGATTGTAAAAACTGTTTGGAGTCTAAGTTCTACGTGTTTAGGTAAACAAAACACAGGCAATAATCCATATGAATAGTGTTAATATAAACATTATTAGTTTTGCTTCCTGTAATAGTACTTCATTCCCTAAAGTTGTGGATTTAAGATTTTTTTTTTGAGGGCAAAGTAAGAATTTCATACACACAATTTAATGCATTTTCTTTTGTACATATTTTACTACATCGCTATTGATTTTCAATAAAAAAAAACGGTCCTGATTAAAAATGATATATTTAAGATTCTAGAAAGTTACCAGAGCAAATAAGTGGCGAATCAAATGATAGAGTGGGCTTTGTATTTACTTTAGTATCTTAAACAACGTGTCAACTGAATAATTCAGAAAAATATTTTAGTAACATCCATTAGGTGTATTTTTGTTTCAAATTCTACTTAATTAACTATAGTTTTACTAATGTAAGTAAAATAACTTAACGATAAGTGATGAATCGAAGATATATGAAGATTGAAATTTATTTTTAAGGTCAAGTGATTGAATATACAAACATCTGTTATTAGAATGGTGTTACTATTTTTAAGATTAAGTGATTGAATATACAAACATCTGTTATTAGAATGGTGTTACTATTTTTAAGATTAAGTGATTGAATATACAAACATCTGTTATTAGAATG
>NW_013666172.1:204334-210871 GCF_000517525.1 Limulus polyphemus | reverse complement strand
CGATAAGTGATGAATCGAAGATATATGAAGATTGAAATTTATTTTTAAGGTCAAGTGATTGAATATACAAACATCTGTTATTAGAATGGTGTTACTATTTTTAAGTTCAAGTGATTGAATATATAAACATCTGTTATTAGAATGGTGTTACCTACTGCTACTTTGTGACTGTTGATTTTTTATTTTATTTTTTGCAATAAATGATCAAAAACGTTTAAGACATATGATCACCTCAGACACAAATACAACTCGTTCATTGATGTTACTTACTTTAGCATGAGTAATACGGCTTACTCAATCAGATCTGTTTCCAGCATATTAACAATGATTTGAAGCGAATTTTTGTTATCAAGCTTCTTTCTATAGACTTATATAGTCAGTGTGATTTAGAAACGATTGGCGTTCTGGAAAGTCCATTCGTTCAATACCCTGTCCTTCCAGGTGGCTAATAACCAGTTGAACATATTGAAACCACATATTGTCATCCAATAATGTTCGGACCAACTGTCCTCGATATGGCAACATTAATGGTTGTAATACTTCATTATTATATCATATTGCATTTAAAATACCATGATATAGCAAACAAAAGTCAATATGATCGTTAATACTGATAATGTAGAATGTGAGTTAGCGTTTTAATGCAACTAAAAATTCATAGATAAATTGAACGATAGAAGGAAATAATAAATGAACGATAAACACAACCATAATTATAAAAAATAGGATTTCCTATCTCACAAACATATCACAAAATCTTTAACGGATGCCAAAACCAGGGATATCAAACTCTCTTTCTCGTATCGCATTTACAATTTTGATAACATTTATATACCCGAGGGGTAAAGTAGCAGTAGCTATCCGATTCTCGCCACAATCAGTTATATGTATACATACATCTATTCAGTTTAAGGGAAGAAGTAAAACGTACATCGTATATGAGGTAATTAATCTATTATTAAAAATATCAAATATTTCCTTAATAATGTGGTTTGTAATGCACAAAATATCGGTGACTTCAGTTCGTTTTATGATCAATCTATTCTCACATCTCTCTACGAATGGAAGGGAAATGGAGGTCGAAACATCGACACAAATAGGTTAGGTTTACCATGGACATCGACATATCTCAAAGTTTTGTAATAAAATTTCGGTCATTTTTTGTCCAAGAAAAACTACTTTTATTACATAACTTCTCTAACCATGAATTTTAAAGCAAACTGATTGATCCTACGATTGAATATGGAATAAACTGTATTCGTGTATAATGGTGTGAATTTAGTTTGATCAAAAAACAACGCCTGTTATGAGGGTTATTTCACTATTGTAAATCTGGTTAAATTTTGTGCCTGTTACTTATTCATAGAAGTTAGTTCCAACAATTGTTTCCGCACGTTTCAAGCATAATATAGACTTTCAAAATATCTTCGTATTAGAAACATAAACCATGTTATTAGCAGAACAAATTTCTAGAAAATATTTTTATATTTAAAGCTCTGTGAATATCGAATGAAATGTAATCGTAAATAAAAATTATTTTTAAACATTTAGCTTCTATTTTGTTTACATTGAAGTTTAAATTTCATTAGCCCAAATAACCATAAATTTATTTCGTTTGCATAAACTTTCACTAGACATAATAGAATCCCAAGCTTAACCCTAGCTAAAACACAAGCAAAAAACGTATACAAGTTAGAGTGTTAATTTATTTCTTTATCGAATATAGGCCGTGTGTAGTAAAGGCTTAACTAAGACAAGTGGATTTATAGATTTCGGTGTTCTGCGATTTGAATTATTTTGTATTATTCTAGAAATCCTGTATTTAAAGAAGTAATGTTGCAATAAAATACTAATTCGATCACATATGCTTTTGCGAGAATCTGCTAGTATCCAGATAATGAATTAGAATCCATCATTAATCAATATAAGAAACTTAAAAATGTGTAAAAAATCTGCAGGATTACCCTATTATCCAAGGTCCTCATTACGTGTTTGAGGATAAACTTTACTCATTATATGGCAGTTTTAATGTTTTCACTTTTTTATTTTAAGCATATCTTAGTGAATGTTGTTAATTATCCTAAATAGTTTTTTAACGAAAATAATGTTTAATTTTTTCCTTCTCATTATGTTGAATAGACTTCAAGCAGATAATGGACACGATACTCTCATTTCTATAATTCTTATATACATGGTTGAAATTTAAATCAAAATAAATATAAACTATCGAACAAGGGAGAAGTTTAAGGGAAGCATTGGAGGATTTGAATACGGTTGTGAGTTTCACACTAAAACGAATATTAATAATATAGTAGCAGAGATATTTGTCTGTAGTCCTACAAATAGGAAATATAGGAAGATTTAAATACGGTTGTGAGGTTCACACTAAAACGAATATTAATAATATAGTAGCAGAGATATTTGTGTGTAGTCCTACAAAATGGGAAACATAGGGAAATTTGAATACGGTTGTGAGTTTCACACTAAAACGAATATTAATAATATAGTAGCAAAGGTATTTGTCTGTAGTTCTACAAAATGGGAAACATAGGAAGATTTGAATACGGTTGTGAGTTTCACACTAAAACGAATATTAATAATATTGTAGCAAAGGTATTTGTTTGTAGTCCTACAAAATAGGAAATATAGGAAGATTTGAATACGGTTGTGAGGTTCACACTAAAACGAATATTAATAATATAGTAGCAGAGATATTTGAATGTAGTCCTACAAAATAATTTATGATAATACCAGCAAAAACATACCTGATAACTTCTTATCCCTATAGCAGGGGAACAAGTTCGCCCTGTGGTTATGAATTTCGGGCGAGCTAGGATCCCTCGCATTATAAGAGTGAAAGTCAATCCCTTAGTGTGAATGGTGCCTTTCTTCTGATTAATATTTCAAAATCAGAAACGGCGAACAGTGTGAAAATATTATTAGTCACGTGATATTATTATTTGAAATTTTTATTAACGTTTTTCCTTTCTTTTGGCCAGTTTACTGTGGCCACATAAGCACGTGCTCACACACACACACACACACAGATGAGAAAAAAAAACATGCATTTAAAAGATAGAACGAAGAAAGAACACGGATTTTTTCAGCTTTCTGAGTTTAGAGTGCTGTCTGATTCATTTCTCTGCCTTACTCTTTTTATAACTGTTGTAAGCTTTGTTTTCTACTGGCTTCTTTAATACGTATAATATATTTATATATAAATTATATCTAAAATATGTGTGAATATAAGATCACTTGTAAACTTTATAACTTACACTGGCTATTGTAGCTGTTAAATAACAATGATATTTCTATTTGAACGCAATATAAAATTTCCATAATTTTCAATCTACAGTTTCGCTAATTTCTAAGCGAACGTATCACCATGTACGTATTAGGGACACAATACATAATTGATGTAACCGAAATTTGGAGATGGCTATTTATGGGGGAAGAATCAGAAGTATGACACTTAAATTTTAGTAGTATTATTAGCTGCCTTTCCTCTGGTCAATAGTTTATAACTTGTGATCTGGGTCTAAGATTGTGACTATGAAGATCAGAGTGTTTTTAATAACAGTAATAAGTGTTATATGATGGAAACAGTTTTTCCGTTAGTGTAAGTTTCTGACGCGAGAACATGACGTGGGATCAATGTACGTGTAGAACTTTGATAATTTTTGCAATAGAATAACTATTCTGAAGAGTGTTTAGAAAATATCCTCACCAGTAGAAAGTTGTAAGTTGTGCACTTATGGTTACAAGTATACCATTTTGTACATAGCTATTTTGAATGTTGCTCTTTCGGTTAATAGGATGACGCACTTTCTCAGCCAACTGGAATACCATGGAAACTAGGTGTTTCCATGGCAACCGTTCTAAACAGACAAAATATAAGTAGATAATACTGTCCATAGTCAAATATGGTTCATATATGGTATGTAAGGGTTTTCCACTGTGAAGAATTGGATTTTCTACTGAAAATTGGCCAAATCAATGTTCCCTATTTATTACGAAACTCAAATTAAAGAGTTAGGCTTAGCGTTAAGGTAGAAATAGAACTACTTTTTAGAAAATGTAACTTGAATAACTATTACTGATGTTTATATTCCAATAACCATGTTTGTTTTCAATATTTTTCTGTTTTGATTGTAAGGTATATTTCTTTAAAATTTAAGATAAAGCTAAACAAAAGTACAAAAACACTATAACCCCAGAGGTTTTTTTTTAATTGATTTTTTGAACCTAAGTGCTTTCCTAACATCGTGAACGAAACAAAGTTAGATATACATTACCGACTTGTTTTATACTGTTCACCAACAGGACAGTCTACGTATTGAATAAATTTATGTTTTTGCTTATGAAAACATTCAATGTAAAGAACGTCTCCCTAGAAAGTGTGCAAAATCAACTACTAATTTTCTGATTAAAATACTCAAAGAAAGTGGTAATAATTAATGGGGTAACTGCAATATTGATGGTATTTTTGTTTACATTTTCTTTGTGTGACTCATATGTGATTAAGGGCCCTATAAAGAGATTGGTATGTGTGTGAACAGCTCAGTAAATGTGTTTAAGATATTCACGTGGACTCTATCAGTAATTCTTGGATTAATAACTTTGAATGGTTTGAGACTGAAATATGTTACCCGACAATGAAGAATCAGTGCTGAGCGGTATGTCGAGGCTTATGACGCTGAAAACCATGTCTCGATAGTCATGGTGGACACAGCACAGATAGCCCATTGAGTAGCTTTGTATTTAATAAGAAACAAATAATAGCTCCCAAATGGCTTGAGAATATCCCATCTATCATAATTCGATGATAAACAAGAGATCAAATGATCTTTTTGTTATATTGGATAATTAATTATTTTTGTGGTAGTATCATGTCCACAACTAGAACCCAGAACGTCTAGTTGGGGACATGGTGCCACCACTTAAATAATTAATTAGCTAATATATTTAAAAAATAAAGAATTTATCAACAACCTCACAAATAGGAGCCCCCCAGTGGCATGTTTGCGGACTTACAAGGCTAGAAATCGGGTTTCGATACCCGTGGTGGGGATAGCACAAATAATCCATTGTGTAGCTCTGTGCTTCACTTCAAACAAACACAAATAAAATATCTGTTTACTTCTAGATTTGCAAAACAATTAAACTCCGCCCGTAGACTATTATTATGAAATAACTATAAATCCTAACTCAAAGAGTTCACTAATAATTAAGCACCGATTCTCACCACTTTTTTATTTTTAGTATAGTTATGAACTTTAACATTTGTACCTTATTAATTGCTTAAAATTTTACTACTTTTCATTGACCATTTTTGTGGCTAAAATCCAACTTTCGGAATTAGCTATTACTTATCACTTTCCATGGCCTGTTTTAATAATCCGCAGACTTTACTCTTTTATTTTATTATTTTAAACCGTTCTAAGTCATTTGGTAAACGAAAATGAATGGATCTTGGATCGTTATGGATTGGAGCAACTTGCATCTAATATTTTATGATTATTCTCTATGTTTGTTGTAAGAGATACGACACACGAATTAAGGTAAAATATGGTAAATGGTAAATCCATACTTCCACAAAAGCCAAGATACGCCTTATAATTTCTCAGCCTATAATTTTCAAATTAGTTTTAATACTGTTAGTGTTGTTTTCTCTTCTGGGTTTCTTTTGGACTTGTGTTCTTAATTTATACAACTATATTCATCAAAAGTTTGGAAGTACTATTTTTTACGCTTCACTGTCTTACGTTGTTAAGTTTATTAAATTGCTTTGGATTTCTTAATATGTTATGTATACATGTATAATTAGCTTAATAATAGTTTGTAATTTTCTCGCTATCTTGATTTGAGCTTCATTTTCTTAGATCCTCTTCATTATTTTCTTCTTTATACGTTAGAGAATGAAGAAGCATACTAAATAATACGTTTAACCACGCCAGCGGTTAAGTTCTTTTGAAGACATTCCCTTACACCTATAATTATGCTTTGGCACTCCAGACAGTGCGAAACCATCTTGGTCGATGGGCTTCTCTTTGTTTTCTTAGATATTCTCTTAATGTTTTATCGACCGTTTTGAAGAGAGATTGTGGCTCAACTGTCACCGTCTATTACTGTTCAACTACTGTCGGGAATTTCGCTGGGTTATCGAAATTGTCACATTTGGAGATTCAAAATGTTCTGCTCCGTTGCTGTACGTTTGTCAAGCATATGTAACTGAAAATTGTCTCTTCAAAGTATCAACATACTATGGTACATGTTAATTCACATTTAAGCATTTAGATTTAGTTCAGTAGACAATTAATTTAAACCTTTGTCTTAAATCAAACAGTGTGCAAAGAATATTTTATGTTTCTTAAAAATACACTTTTTAAGTGAAAATCAATTTTAGTGTGTTTATTTTTAATAAATGTAGGTTTTTTTATCATTGAAATATCACATTTTCTAAACCGAATAAAGTGCCGAATCATGGGTTTTAGCAAAATAAAAGGCAAAAAAATCACATGTTAAACAAGTGGGAAT
>NW_013666172.1:201344-204002 GCF_000517525.1 Limulus polyphemus | reverse complement strand
GGAAAAACAAATAAACTCAGAGTCGTTCTATGACCCGCTATGCCGCGGTTAATAATAATAAAACTGTTTAAATTAAATGAGACCTTAATGTGTATTTTGTAATATATTAGATATTTTGACCATATCTATAAATCATTCCACATACAACCATCAGGTAATAAGTGAATATCTTCCACATACAACCATCAGGTAATAAGTGAATACCTTCCACATACAACCATCAGGTAATAAGTGAATATCCTCCACATACAACCATCAGGTAATAAGTGAATATCTTCCACATACAACCATCAGGTAATAAGTGAATATCTTCCACATACAACCATCAGGTAATAAGTGAATATCTTCCACATACAACCATCAGGTAATAAGTGAATATCTTCCACATACAACCATCAAGTAATAAGTGAATACCTTCCATATACAACCATCAGGTAATAAGTGAATATCTTCCACATACAACCATCAGGTAATAAGTGAATATCTTCCACATACAACCATCAGGTAATAAGTGAATATCTTCTGTAATGGGCAAGTTGAAGCGGATATCCACGAATGATAATAACATTTATCAGATATAAATAAAACAAAAATATTACACGCTAAGTAAGTGTTGGAATGGAATGAACAAAACAGGAAAACAAACAGAAACAATCAAAACTCTAGCGTCATAAATTTAACACAAGTCATTGAACTGCATAGAATGAAATAAATTTTCAGTTTTTGTAAACTTCGTGAACTTATGTATGTATTCTTCTAGGTCAACTACAGTTTCATTACTACAGACATTTATTAGAATCACGATAGAAATCTATTTATATTCAAGTTCTTCAAATCACTAAAGATCTCCAGAAATACTATTCTTTGTTAGATTAAACACGCTATAAGCACGAGTGATCTCACAAAAATAATTTTAATTTTCAATTATGGCATCCTAGGAAATGATTTTTACTGTAACGTGAACCTTTAAACTAAAATACATGCAGAAATATGAAAAAAAAAGATTAGTTTAAGCCAAGGCTTCTCACTGTCTAAATTTGATAGGGTATTCCTTTATACAGCACGAATTTATTTGTAGAATTTTAGTGCTACAGATAGCTAGCGTATCCACGTAAATTACACAATGTTTAAGAGATAGTATCATTTTCTATATTACAAGTATCAGATACGGATGTGCTGTCACCAATACGCTACAATACGGATTGGTGTGTCTACTGGTTGTACACTGCGGACATGGCTATTTTTACACATAGATGCTTAGATCAAACCATGTATGTAACAATATCCGGATAACAACGCATCGATGGTAAATTTTAGAATTTATAACAATCGCTGATAGTACTCTCAACTATCAAAGTTTTCGGTATTTTGCATACTCGATTATTTCCCATTCTCGTTGTTTTAATTAAGCCGTTTCTCGGTAATTTTCCTTTGTTTTAGACTGGTTTTACGGTGTTGCTCGCGGAATTGAGCGAGCCCGTATTGGAGAATTAACGATTACTATAATTCCAAACTTACTAAATACATCTTCACGAAAATTGGTACTCATTTAGTAAACGTGAAAACTATAATGTACACAAAAAAACAAACAGATTTTTTTAAATAAGGTATTTGCGTGAAACGTGAATTTCATGATAGGAATAACTTTATTTATTTTCATTTTAAAGTTTTCATATTTTATTTGCATAATCTCCCAAATGAGTATCGACAGTTTTTCCTGTAACCTTCCTTTATTTTCGCTCTACTTAAACAACGTACTTAATCCCAGAGCCATTAGAGACATATTCCAATAACAATATTAAAAATGATTGAAAAACCTGAAATAAATTACTTAATACTGTTCTATCGTTTTCTGTATTGACCCTGAAGTTACAACGTTCTTATATTCACAACTTAAACCTCTATACTTTTATTAAGCGTGTTTTTGATTTGTTTTTATCCCCCCCCCCCGACGATAAAGTAACAAAACACAGCATGATCCATTTCCCTGTTTCCAACAGACGTAACACCTGCTCTGAAAAGCACGCAAGGCGTGTTCTATAATGTTGCCTTAATGTAGACGAGAAGAAGAATAACACATATTCAGTAGACAACTTTATAATTGTACAGTAAAATAAGTGTAACAGTATTTTGTCAATATTTAATGAAATCACATAATAAATCAGTTTAACTGACATTTTTGAATTTATTTGTCAACAAATAAAAATACATGTATACACTGAACTATATAGTTAATTTGTTATCCAATAATAGCTATTCAGTACTGTTGCAATAGTCAAAATCTGCCTCAATAGTCAACCCTAATCACAACAAGCATCTGGACAAAAATCATCTGACATCAGATGATTCGTTATCAGCCAGTCAACAGCCGGCTTTGCAATATAGGTGCATATATTTTATGAATCGTATTACAGAAACATTTTTGCATGAAGAAACTACAGTTCTTTTTTTATTACTAAAATTAAGATAAAGTGAAACAGTAAAAATAAAACGTTTTTATATTATTTCTACACGTAGCTATTCTATAAAAGAAATAAAGCGTTGTGATAGCGTCTTTTACCAAACATACCACTAGACAAATACTAGGATTTTACAAATAGTGCCAAATTTTGAAGTGGAACTTCGATATACTTGCACACTTGACTTCCACGTTCAAAA
>NW_013666172.1:191455-200344 GCF_000517525.1 Limulus polyphemus | reverse complement strand
TAACTTTCTATGGAACCAATTACCGATCTAGTAGCTTTCTATGGAACCAATAAACTCAGCAAAATTTCAAATGATGCTGGGAAAAACACTAAAAATGGAGTGATCCCCTGCTGAACAAAAATTATTTGATACAAATTGAATGTCCTAGGTTTAAAAGCACACAGAATTCAAAAACTGGACATACATGTAAAAGTGTTATTAAACTTCATGATAATCGATCTCCTAACATGTCAAAATTGTGTCAATAGCTTTATCAAGTTAATGCTTTTGTGTAAAAAGTGTTTATTGTGAAAGAGCCTTTTTTTGTACAAGTCAGGCTCATGACAACATTCATATGCTCTATGAAGGCTGAAAAGATAGAGTCTTCAATAAGAATTGTAATGTTAGGCCCAAACATTCCATTATATGATCCCAGTCCTATAATTAAAGTGTGAGACAGTGCTAAGAACAGAAGATGGGCGAGGCTTTCACAACCATACAAACACAGAATTGAGAAATTTAAAATAGATAAGTGTATATATATATGTGTTTTTGTAGGACTTTCTTGAGGTCAAATAAGATAATATTGACACATTCAAATTCTTATAGTAGAGGTAATGAAAGAAACTTCAAAAAATAATGTAACTGTAGGGATGGCTATATGATGTAACTGTAGGAATGGCTAATATGATAACATCGTTTACACTAAAATTGTGATAAAATAATGTAACTGTAGGGATGGCTAATATGATAACAGTTTACACTAAAATTGTGATAAAATAATGTAACTGTAGGAATGGCTAATATGATAACATCGTTTACACTAAAATTGTGATTTTTTTCAATACCACTAGTTTGAAACTATGTAACCTCATTGAAATTGGTTGACCCCATTGTTTTGTTTTGAGTTATCATGTAATAAAAAGAAAAACAAGAAATAAATACAAGAAATTCAAACTTTTTGCTATGATATTTACAGACATTCTCAAAACTTGTGACTCAGTCAATACACACGTTTTCAAACGAGACCCAAAACTCGAGCGCTTTCAAATAGTTGACTATTCTTCTTCAGGAGAATAAAGGGTCTCGTTTGAAAACATTACAACTTTTGTAGGAGATCCTGTGTGCTAACTTCTTAATCAGTCATTACACACATATTGTCATAAACGGAAATACGATATAGTATTCTAAGGTCCTGATGACCTATTGAGAAGGTATTTAAAATACCATTTCGATAAACAATCCGAGCTATCCCCACAGACCAATGTTCTGTCGAAGCATCTAGTATGTTCTACCATCCAAAAAAACTTTTCCGTATACATATTTAACATTGCTTGCCTACCGATTATTAGTGGTACTGCCTGGCTGATAAATGATTTAATAGCTACATAAACCAGCATACAGACGTTTGCCGTGACATTGATTTACTGACCATCTTTGGCAGATATTGATAGGGACAAAACTTGCTCACTACCCTATTGATCATGGCAAAAAAAAAACTGGAGTTTTGTTATAGAAATTTCGATATTTTTTATGAACTATGCAAATATTTTGTGTTCTCAGTATGAGATTGAAAAATTGCTTTAGGTAAGACATGCAAAATTAATTTTTTTTTGACCGAGCCTCTTTAAGGATGTTTGTTCATTTGCCGTTTTATATATATATTTTATTTGTTTTAAAGAAAATCAATAAATACTTACAAGCTATGCTTCGCCTATAATGAACATATTATGCCATATAATATCGATTTTAACCAAACAAAGTAAAGCATTGAGAGTCTTCAATAACACACATGAGTAAAATAAGATGCTCCCCAGTGGTTCAACGGTAAGTCTTCATGCTTATGACGCTAAAAACCAGGTTTCGATACCCGTGGTGGACAGAACACGGATAATCCATTATGTAGTTTTGTAAAGTAAAGTAAACAAGACAGAAGCCTATGAAATAATAGATTAATAGAATGTTTATATTTCAAGACATCCCAATAAAACATTTAATTAGAAAATGTGATTTTCCTTGAAACACTTGCGCATTTTGAAAACACCTATGATGTGAAACCATTTCCTTTGCAGTACTCTATAATGCTTTAACTGCTACCTTTACTCATAAACAAAAATCTCCCGATACCAGGTTTATTTTTAGATACAAATAAATTTCCTATTTTTATTTAAATTTTGTATTTATGCTAAAACTACTAGGCTATCTGTCGCTGATCTTAAATTTGGAGAGAAAGCACCATACCATCCACAGTCCACGTTAAGAAATTATTCTCATTATTATAAAGCACACGTAAGTTAAAGTATGGATTTTAACTCGGATCACTAACTCCAAAACATATAGCTCTACCACAAGGCCTAACTTGTCTTATACAAATAAAAACACACGTCGTATTGTAAATTATGTTTACTTCCTTTATTACTTTCACATCAACATGAACCTTTTTTATTTTTTTTAGAGATAGTTGTCTCTCAGATGATTGTTCCAACTTGTAAGAACTATTAAGTAAAATATCTATTCATGCACTTATGTCAAAAAGAAAAATAATATGCAACATATATTATTTTAATAAATTATATAATTACAATTCATCATGAGATCAACGTATCTCAACTAGATTTGTCAAGTACATCTATTATAAACGATAGACATTTCTAAGATTAATGACCTTTCCATCAGAAACGATATGTTTTTAATATAACCTAGCTTGTTTTAGCCGGAATATCTAAACTTCAACACAAACGTTATTGTGAGTTACTTATCTTAAACTACCGAGGTATAAATTAAGAAAGGGCATTACAAAGGTGGCAATTTATTAAATTATCTTCTTCAGGAAACATTCTGGGGTTATGTAGCGTTAGAGTGTTTTTACTTCCCCTTTTTTTTTTCAAAAGAGTAGACTGTTCATTTCCATCATACTGAACCAAATGATCTTGAATTCTACTAATTCATCTGTTCATGAAAGGAATATAAACAACTTACTAAAATTCTTATCTCACTTTGTGCTATAGAAATAAAAATTAGTGATATTAGTTCTTATTAAACGTTTACATAATATGGGGATATATTTGCTATATGATAGATTAATTCGTTTTTTACATAGGTAGATTACATATGAGTGTGACACATGACAGTAATGTTTCAGTTGGAAATTTTCCTTTACCTTCAATCAGAAATTACTACAGAAATAGCATAAATATGGAAATAAAACTTTATATTAATGGTTAAGAACGTTATATTGATGTAAGTTTTGACGCTTACTACGTCGTTGCCATCCATATTGCCACGTCCAGTTATTTTCTATCTGACGACTATTTTGAATATAGCCTTGCAGTGTAGTTTCCATTGCAAAAGTCTCTGTTGTTAAGCTATCATGTCCGAAGCATTCCACTCCTTCCTGTGATTTTCAATAATCCATCTAGTACAAGGACGACAGTTTGCCAGCGCTCGTTTCAATTACTCAGAATTCCATAGGTGCTGCTGTATACCCAGTGACATGACCAATATGTCTTGGTAAGGAATAGCATGAATGCCACTTTAATCTCCAGCTGTTTGAACTTATATGATTATGTTGCATATTGTTGCCTGGGCAGTTGATCTGTATGTTCGTAAACGACTGGGGTACGACTTGTTGTAAATCTCTTTCTGGGTGGTCCTACTAAATCCAAATTCTGTTGTTTTTCAGTCATTAAATACAATAAATATCCCCATCTTGGAAATTCTAAGCCTCCCGTCAGAACTCATTTTGGTTATCTGAGTGCATGGATATCTTCGTGAGAAAAATACCCTTCTCGGAAGCAGTCAAACGCCAAACAATTCCATAATGTATCTGCGAGGCATTTCGTTACACCACGACTTTATATTGGCTGTGTTTGTCACGTGACTTGCTAATTTGCATATTTAAACTTGTTTTACTATAACGTACTATCTCTGTATGTGTATGTGCATGACCATAATAACACTTTGTTTCCTTTCACTGTCTATAAAACATTATATATTACCTTCAATGAATTTGATTTGTTCATCGCAAATCGCTACAAATGTTATTTTTAGCTTGCACACCAACTTGATTGTTCTTTTGTCATATCGCAAGCACTTTTTTTAGGCTGTTGCTATGTCCCCTGTTTGGACACATACGTGGTCTATTAAAAGCGAATTTGTTAAATCTGTTTGTCTGTTTTTGTTTGTCTGTTTATTTGATTTAGATGAGCACATTATAATGCACCTACGGCTGAAATGGCGAGCATGTACGGCGCCGGTTTCGATCCCACAACCCACAGATTACGAGTCGATCGCCCTAACCACAAGGTAATGCAAGGCCGAATTGTAAAGCAGTTGGCTAGATTAGAAAACAAACAATACATTCCCTGTAGCTTTCAAATTGGCTAAGTGACGTATAAATTACTATAACGAATTTCAATGAAAACTGTAAATGAATCTCAATATCTTTAATGTATACATTTTAGTTTCAACTTACTTTTCTCTCTCTCTCTCTCTTTGTATCTTAATTTTTTACTATTATATGAACGTTTAGATTTTCTTTGCTAATTACAAGACAATTGCTTCATTAACAATAGGACTGGAGCTTTTCATTAAAGTTAAAAGTGACCTTAACATTTTGGAAAATGATGAACTTATAAAATACATTGGCTATGTTCGTGGGTTCTAGACGTGATGCCGTTAAGTACGCTTTGCAGTTACAACTGTGAGCGAATATCTCTAGTCAGAACAGTAGCTCTACTCTGATAAAGATCACATGAATCCCTACCGTTCAGTTTGAGTGGCACAGTAGTAAGTCTGACGGATTATAACATTAAAATACCGGGTTTCAGTACTTGTGGTGAGCACAGCACAGACAGCCCATTGTGTAGCTTTGTGCTAACTACAAAGAAACAAAAAACCATTTAGTTTGTGCTTCATTGAAAAATTAAGTCAAACGAAACGTATAGATCAATCATTATGTTTAAGTCCTAACCAAGAAAACAAATGTCCATTAAAATAAGTATACAATGGATTAGACCCGTATCTACCAATGATTATTGATCCACGGTTACAAGGAAATAAAATCCATGAGTCTTATAGTAGTTTAACTAATTTTATTTCCTTAAGATAAGAAAGTCTTACAGTACTACAACTAAAGTTGATTAGATAACATTAAAACTCTACATGTACAAACTATAAAAATACATGAAATAACCATACATTATTTATAATAAAACATTAACTAAAGCTGATTATATAACATTAAAAATACATGAAATAACCATACATTATTTAAAATAAAACATTAACTAAAGCTGATTAGATAACATTAAAACTCTACATGTACAAACTATAAAAATACATGAAATAACCATACATTATTTAAAATAAAACATTAACTAAAGTTGATTAGATAACATTAAAACTCTACATGTACAAACTACAAAAATACATGAAATAACCATACATTATTTAAAATAAAGCATTAACTAAAGTTGATTAGATAACATTAAAACTCTACATGTACAAACTATAAAAATACATGAAATAATCATACATTATTTAAAATAAAGCATTAACTAAAGTTGATTAGATAACATTAAAACTCTACATGTACGAACTATAAAAATACATGTAATAATCATACATTATTTAAAATAATAAAACTCTACATGTACAAACTATAAAAATACATGAAATAACCATACATTATTTAAAATAAAGCATTAACTAAAGTTGATTAGATAACATTAAAACTCTACATGTACGAACTATAAAAATACGTGAAATAACCACACATTATTTAAAATAAAGCATTAAGATAAAATAGTAAAGCGTTAAACTTCGAATAACGTAATGAGTAACAGCGACTTAACGACCCGATTTCACAAAAAAAAATGGTGCAACCATAAATAAATACAAGTGCATGTATCGTCTTTTCATTACCAGTTGTAGTTCCTAAACATTCATTTTAACTAGTCCTTGCTTTCACATCCCGTATACTAAACTGTAATTCATGTATAATTCAACATCTCGAACTAAGACATATACTATATCTGATTGTACTAATTTCCGATAATGTACGGAATATTGTAACAAGTTTTACTGGAAAAAAAATATATGTTATACAGACACATGTAGATACCATTAAATTATTGTTAACCACAAGCATAAATATGATAGCTTGCAATAAGAATCGATAAACCGACAAATCCTTCAGTCAATAGTTGTACTCAGGAGCTTTAGAAGCTCGTGGTGTATTATCTCTTACAGCAACCATAAAATCAATTCCCATTAGAAAAAGTAGGCCGTAGCTAATGTTAATCGAAACTTGATGTTACGATCATAACTTCGAAAGAAAACAACTCAAATATATTTATAAATCTACCTCAAATTCTTAGAATATGTAAAGACAGGCCAAACGTTGCAGTGATTTCAGTCAATAGGATGGTACTGCACCATCTTATATATAGTTAAACAAATATACATATCTTAAAACTGCAATTTACAATAACTAGGTCACACATAGAATATACTTAAAATGTTACATTGTGCTTTCTAATTTAAAGCTTAAACTATCTGAACGACCAAGTCCAATAAAACGATAACTGAAATATCATACTTCAAAAAATAAAATATTTTGCTTAATCCAATTTTTATCAAAATGTCTCCATTACCAGGAAACGTTGTCTGCCGATTTCCAATTAAAAATAATTAGAACTGTATATATGATGAATTAGTAAACGATCTAATACAGATCGCAAACAAATCTAAAAACCTGTTTATCAGTTTAGGTTAACATTTCGAAAACTTCAAAATTATATATCGATGAAAATGATCAATGAATTCTTCGAGACATTTGATCATTAAAATTGTCATAAATTAATTCTTATTTATTAATCTATTTTCTTCACCAAAACGTGAATTTCAGTGAGCCAATTAAATTCAGAGACCTAATCTGTTTATTGATTCGCTACTCCAGCTGCAACAGACTAGTTTCACCGAAATCATGGCTCATCTGTGATTACTGAAAGAACAAAGCAAAATAAATAAAGTAGGTTTCACATAGTGATGGAAACAAAACAAACTGCTTACATTATAATTAGTGGTTAGTAAAGGACAATACATCTAAACTGCTTACATTCCATCACCGTTTTGCTTCGATGTATAGTCCTTTACTAACCATTAATTTATCACCACATCTTATCCAAATACAATATTTTACGATGCTAGTAAAGGACTATTGATCTAAACCAAATGAATTAATACTTCAACATGTCGAAGAATCTATAACCTTCTTATATTCTAAAAGTAAGAAACTCAAAATTAAATATTTTTGTTGCAGAAATCTATAATGTTACAAAAAATGTTCTATTAGCAAATCTCCAGTATTTCAGACTAATCTTAAGATGTCACTGCCTTTATTATCGGCTGAAAAGTATTTGATCCTTAGAATAATGTCTGCTTATTTGCATAGTGTTCATTGCGGGGATTCAACCCGAATTTTAGCGTATTGTCCTCAAGCTTAGGGTTGAGTCATCATAGGGATTGGAGCATAAAAGTAATGTACAAAAGTTATAAAATATTACTATGGTGGGTATTTAATATGTAATATAATTTGTCGAAACTAGTAAATTTTATATTTTTACTGGTTCACTATTAGTTGTGAATGTGTGTTTTATAGCAGTCGATAAATCATTAAAATAACCGTCAGATTGTACTTAATGCATAGATTTCATGGGAGTATTTGAAATTCAAATTTTCCTCAGTCTTCCTTTAATAAAAGATTTCTCTGCATTTAATTTATTTTTTCACTCCTTCGACATCTTAGTTTTCTTGATACTTCTTATATAATCAATTTACAGGTAACACCTCAGTGAAAAAAAGTATCTTTTCCTTTCAAGAGAAAGTAATGTATTTCTAATCAAAGCGATTATCTTTGAGAAATTATTATCATAAGACACAAAATCCCTATCCACAAAAACTAATTATATTATCCATTTTTGTCTAACAGTTTAATTTCAACCAATGATATATTAACTATATCATCAATAAGTGATGTTGGCACTGAATTTGTTCGAAGTCTAGTAGTGACCTTCATGGGTTTCAAGTATTGAAAATAACTTGTATATGTGAAATAATCTCAAAATAATTATCAGACATCATCAATTTATTTTAACTATGCTTGTGTACACGAGTATTAAATGTTTGATTAAAAGTCAGGCTTCATAATAAAAGCTAGGTCGTTGGCAAGGACACTAAACATTAGAAAAAAATCTTATCTGAAAACTCACATTTTAGTACCTTCAAAGGAATCACACTTAACTTCTGATATTCCTATAATTTATCAGTTGCTTTAAACCTTTATTTTACCTACTTTCGCTAACCTATGTTGTTGTTGTTTTTTTATGTGTGTCATAACAGTACTTTTAAAATGTCATGCGAAGCCATAATGTATCTGCCCTCTGTCCACCATGGAGATTGTAACTTCGTAAACTTACCGTTGACCATAATTGTTTTTGAACTTCTTTTTAAACGTAGTTTCTATCATCAGCATATAAAAACTTTAACTCGTTCTGGAATGTTTTAATATTTATTAATTCATTGTATTTGACCGATAATTTCATACATATGTTTATAATTTAGATCAGATTTTTAAAAGAAAAAGGTTTATCGAGTAACAGAAAGATTGGAATGAATCGGAGTGTGGATATATTGGCTAATTATTTTATTTTACAAATAGAGCTGTATTTCATTAATAACTATAAAATATTTTACAAATAGAGCTGCTATTTCATTAATAACTATAAAATAATTTACAAATAGAGCTGCTATTTCATTAATAACTATAAAATAATTTACAAATAGAGCTGCTATTTCATTAATATCTATAAAATATTTTACAAATAGAGCTGCTATTTCATTAATAAC
>NW_013666172.1:172718-190455 GCF_000517525.1 Limulus polyphemus | reverse complement strand
AATAATTTACAAATAGAGCTGCTATTTCATTAATAACTATAAAATAATTTACAAATAGAGCTGCTAGTTCATTAATAACTATAAAATAATTTACAAATAGAGCTGCTATTTCATTAATAACTATAAAATAATTTACAAATAGAGCTGCTATTTCATTAATAACTATAAAATATTTACAAATAGAGCTGCTATTTCATTAATAACTATAAAATAATTTACAAATAGAGCTGCTATTTCATTAATAACTATAAAATATTTTACAAATAGAGCTGCTATTTCATTAATAACTATAAAATATTTTACAAATAGAGCTGCTATTTCATTAATAACTATTACTTTTGGCATCAATCTTTCATTAATTTGACAATTATATTCCTAAGAATAAGTATTATTTTCAACGAGGGATTCTATATTTTTCACCTTAGGTTTCATGGATTAGGAGAAAGGATCTTCACGTCCTCACAGTAGGTCGCTTTGTATATTCCAGTAGCGACAAATTCCAAGTCATACATCGCGACGATAGGGACGACTGGATGCTGCAGGTGAAGTATCCACAAAGAGAAGATGCCGGTCAGTACGAATGTCAAGTCAGTACAGTACCGAAGAAGAGCATGTTCATAACCCTAAATGTTGTCGGTATGTGAAATGAATCAGTATTAGAAGTAGAAAAATATTTATAATATATATATATATACAGTTATTTACAATCAAATAACCTGTAAAACACAAAACATCTCAAAATTGTAATGGACAACTGACGAATTGAGGCAATTAATTATCTAAGTCGACTGTCTGTATGATTTGTATACGACATAAACAGGTATTGTTAATCAAGTCGACTGTCTGTATGATTTGTATAAGACATAAACAGGTATTGTTAATCAAGTCGACTGTCCGTATGATTTGTATAAGACATAGACAGGTATTGATAATCAAGTCAATGGTCTGTATTATTTGTATAAGACATAGACAGGTATTGATAATCACGTCAACGGTCTGTATGATTTGTATAAGACATAAACAGGTATTGATAATCAAATGAACGGTCTGTATGATTTGTATAAGGCATAGACAGGTATTGATAATCAAGTCAACGGTCTGTATGATTTGTCAAACATTTACATCTATAATAGACTTTATGTATTAAGTAATAAAATAAATAATTTCAGACCTAATGTTTCAGATATGCAGCAGGTAAAGCGAGACTGTAGATGTTTCAGATATGCAGCAGGTAAAGCGAGACTGTAGATGTTTCAGATATGCAGCAGGTAAAGCGAGACTGTAGATGTTTCAGATATGCAGCAGGTAAAGCGAGACTGCAGATTTTCAGATATGCAGCAGGTATGTCTCAGGTCAATACATCCAGTAAGGTTTTAGCTGCTTTCCTATTTACCAACAGATAACAGAAAACGTATATTATAATAATGTGATCAAAGTGTAATATTAATCAATAACTAAAGGAAGAAATCAAATGATGCTTGAAATGTTCAAAAGAATCAATACCCCCACGTTTGAAAACCCCCCAAAAAAGAGAAAGTTGTTTTAACATTTCTCCATCAAATGATAAAAACAAACTGCTATGTAAACTGTGGTATCGAAGATCTGCTACCCTATCAACAACACAGGTCTGAACTTGCTCAGTCATTGTGAAACACTCCAAACGTTTGTCATTACTTAAGTAGCATTACAATACTAAATTACCCTATGAACAACACAGGTCTGAACTTGCTCAGTCATTGTGAAACACTCCAAACGTTTGTCATTACTTAAATAACATTACAATACTAAATTACCCTATCAACAACACATATCTGAGCTTGCTCAGTCATTGTGAAACACTCCAAACGTTTGTTATTACTTAAATAACATTACAATACTAAAAATTACCCTATCAACAACACAGGTCTGAATTTGCTCAGTCATTGTGAAACACTCCAAACGTTTGTCATTACTTAAATAACATAACAATACTAAATATTAACCTATCAACAGCACAGGTCTGAATTTGCTCAGTCATTGTGAAACACTTCAAACGTTTGTTATTACTTAAATAACATTACAATAATAAAATTATAATAAACTATTTCAATAGCCAATTTGCAGCACTATATCATATTTGGAGTAATCATGCTTCGCCACATAACGATGTGATCCTTGCAACGTACGGTAGGATAGACACTTGTGTGTAGAAGCATATTATTATAATGTAATAATAAATTGACAAACAACAATTTATAAGTATAATAAAGTGGTTTTATTTTTTTTGGGGGGGGGAGCATACTACATGTTTCGACAGACCAATGTTTTGTCGAAACATGTAGTATGCTCCCCAAAATAAAACCACCTAATTATACTTATAAATCGTTTTTTGTCTATTTACTATTAATAGTTTAGACAGGCTGATTTTAATTACGCTTGTTTTCCTAATTTTTCTTCATTCTCAATAAACTTCAAAAAATGCAAAAAGTATCAAGATATTTCTTTAATACAATTTTTTAGCTACTACAATATAGGGCCTGTGGGTAGTTCGATACCCGCAGTAGGCATGGGACAATCAATCTAATGTATAGCTTTCGCTTAAACAAGGCAAACGAAAAAATTAATAAATGTCTCCTTTCTCTATAAAACGCTTTATCAATATTTGTTTGTTTCTCAAATAGTTCTCTATAGTGAACAGAGGTTCCTCGCGTGAAAGTAAGATACAACTGAAAGAAGCTTGCTTTTCCATTCTCCCACAGATGGGATGATCCACTTTTATAAATCCTAGTAATATATTAGAGGCATCAGCTTTCAGTAAATTAATAAGTTTATCTTTAAAACTTACTGACTCTGAAGCTTGTTTCCCTTTCTAGTTAGTCAGTGGAGAAAACAATTCTGCACATTTTAGTATAATTAATACCTGGATAACCGAAAAAAATAATCTCATTCCTCTTTTACTCCTGGGAATAAGAAAATATTTTAGTGCATTCACCTTAACTTATCCAGGGGAATATTCCATTTCTCTATCATATAACCCAGAAATGTATCGCTGTTTATTGAAACAGAATTTCCTGGATTTTAGCAGTTACTACTGAATCCTTTAACACAGCCTACAATTGAACTAAGTTATTCTCTCAACCACATTTATGTACTTGTTATGGTGGGAACGCCTTTTCCTAGTAAAGCGTGATTACAATCAATTACATTTGTCATAAGACAACAGTATCAGCCTTATTATATTTTCAAACACTTTATTCTTTGGAAGAATGACGAGTTCTGGTATTATGCAAAATTCGTCGTCGACAATAGATATGTTTTCGTTCATCCATTTTTCCCTGAATAGTTGTATGAGACTTATTAGCTCACCATGAAATTCAAATCAAGCAATCTTTGATTATTTACATCATTTTCTATCTTAAGTGGAACATAACCTTTAGATAAATCAATATTAAAGATACAATTAGCTGTGATAACAGTATTCGGCATTCTCTCAACTTTAGTGAGGGGTTACACATCGAACAGTAATATCATAAAGTTTATTCGGATCTAAAAACAGCTTTATATGACCTTCAGGTTTAGAAACTGGCAGTCTGGGTGTGGAATAAGAAGGCTTCCGAATGTATATTTCGATGAAAAATATATCTATTTCTTTATTAAAAGGTTTATGTAAGTGAGGTAGTGCTCATTGGACCCATTCCTTGAAATAGACATCAAAAGAAAGTTTTACAAAATGCTTAGTTTGGGATCTGCACCCTGGACTATAATGAATAACATCTCCGTAATCATGGACTTGGCTAAGGATTTGTCTGTTTTAAGTTCTAGTTATCTCATGTAACACAGTGATAGGTCTAACTATCTCACATTGGTTTGGAAAAAAATATTGTTTCTGATATGATTATACCTCCTCTTTACGATGCATAGTCTGGTTCTACCTTCCTTAAACGATGCATAGTCTGGTTCTACCTCCTCTTTACGATGCATAGTCTGGTTCTACCTTCCTTAAACGATGCATAGTCTGGTTCTACCTCCTCTAAACGACTCATAGTCTGGTTCTACCTCCTCACTCATGGTCTGATTCTGCCTCCTCTAAACGACCCATGGTCTGATTGTACACTTCCTCAAAAGACCCATGGTCTGGTTCTACCACCTCTAAACAACTCATGGTCTGGTTATACCTCCTCTAAACAACCCATGGTCTTGTTGATAGAGGAAATTTACTCCTTCCATGGTTCTAACGTATAGACATGGCTGGATCACTCAAATGAATTGTCACCTTCTATATTCCTGGAGTGATCCAGGGATAATATATGGCTAACTACAACCACAATAAAACTTACAATGAGCGGCTAGACTAGTCTCAGGTACAAGCTTTAAAACTATTGTTGCTCTGATTTAAAATATCTAACGTAATTCATGCCCCTTTTATGAACGCTTCAAATGTGTTGGTAGCAAAGAGTCACGTGAGCTAGAAATAAAATTTACACATTTACAGAATAAAAGTTAAGAAAAACGAGTACCTTTTATCATCTTGTGATCCGATTATTTATTGTCATGGATGAGAAAATTAGAAATCCTGTCAAGATGTATGACACCATTTTATTTTCGATTGCGTCGGTCGGTGACAACATACAACATACTGATTTATTAAATTAATCAAATACTTAAAGTTTAGAGATTAAAAGCCACGTGGTACTGACATAGTGATTGACAGTCCAAAGAGAGGGACTTTAGTGACATTTAGATTGAATCAGCAACATATATGGATGTAAATTATGTGACAGTCGTAGGCATTTCATAATGTCAAGTGACACTGAAATGTTTAAGTCGAACTATAAAAGTTAGCCCCAGAATAGTATAAACACCGGAGTAGATCTGTGAAGTCAAATCCCCTTCTAGTGTTTTAATATTTCGTCAGATTATCATCGTAATTGCAGTAGAATACACAAGTAAAATAGCTAGAAGACAACTCTTTTTGAGAAGAATATGTTAGGGCACAATTTATTCTATTAATTTTTGGTCTCACTTTAGAGTACATGAGCGAACCACGTAACACTAACGTACTTCCAAGAGTAACCATGGAAGATACAGGAGTAACAAAAAAATATCAAAGATCTGAAAATAACTTTAAAATTTTCACCTTCAAGTGTTTTATTGGTCACAGAAATACCAAGTTCTATGAACATTGTAAAGTTCTATTGAACTACGTGTGTGTAAATCATTTAGATCAATATGAGATATAACTTAAATGAAATTTAGTATGAGAAGAAAAAATTTAATCATTTCTAGTGTTCGGAATTGTAGTAACAAAAAAATTGATACCAAGTTTCTGTAAGAATTTATTGATGAATTGATCAAACCAACTTATGTATACATTGTGAATTGTATATATATATATATATAACCTTACATATATTTAAGGTAATCGTTATACTTTGCTTTATCATTGAGTTTATACGCTTTATATTTGATTCTGAAGTTACTGCATATTTAATAAACCACATAACCGACACTTTGTGTTTATCTTCTTCTGCAGAGGCCACAACTTAATGACCTATGTTTGTCTGAAGCTCATCTTTAGTGGAAAACCTCAGTATTATTAATTTAATTATTACCTAAGCCAACAAACAAACTTAGAAATGGTTTTCCGATATTGCGAGGCTCCACAAAGATCAGCTATCTTTTAAGTTAAAGTTCATGAAATATAACTTGGAATCTATTATATTAAAAGAAAGAAAACGAGAATTAACTATGAAGCTGGTTAGTTAGCTTTTCCAGAGGAAATCCAATTTGTGATTTGATTAACGAGACCATCCACTAACTTGTGGTCAGGTCTCTTGAGATATGCATCACTTTAGACGACAATTTTCATGTTATGCTGCAAAAAAACAGTAAATATATTTGAAACGTAGTGATTTAGCCGAGGAATATTTATGTATAATACATAAGATATTAACATTAACTTCCGACCTCACTAAGCTGTCTAGCTAGATCGGAAATAAATATAAAACATCAATCCTATAATGAGTATAGCTAGTTATATATAATGTTCCAGTGTTCTCACTTATAAAGATTAAAATAAATTGATTCGAAATTTGAGTACCCTTGCTGTTAACGGCATTTTCGGGCATAAACCCAATAATATCTCACGAGGTTTGTTTAACTTATATAATTTATATACTAAGGCAATAATGCTAAACAATAATTAAAGAATTAAAATAAAACAATAACCTTGATATATCAAATATTCTAACGAATACTGTCACTGAAAGGAAGAGATAAGCACCAGTTTTAAGTACTTTCGTATGTTAATATATTTTTTCTTAGCAAAATTTACATTTGTTTCAAAGCAAACGCAAAGAAGATTACACGACATGAAGAACTTTTCAAGCAAAGGTAGATTTTTTAGAAATCCAAGGTGACCTTCCAGAGAACTTGTTAAATGTTTCATTACCATTTTCTAACACAAACGCAATATTTCGAATATTATTTATTTTTTTTTATTCTTGTGCATTTTGATAAAATCAACCTATATTACGAACAAGTTTCATTCTAACCTGTCTAACAATTATAATAAATACATAGCTTCGTATGGTCTTAAACACGTTTATTGGAAACACAAATAAGAAAATGTCAGTTTTATATTATTACAAATAAATATTATCGAATTAAAAATAAATGATACATTACGTTGTCAGAAATATAATAATTTTAGTCAGGTGCTGCCATCTGTCTTTGTGAGTATATATCAATTATGAGAAGTGTATCCTTATTTATTATACCTTCAACCGATTTATACATGCTTCCGATTCATATATATAAACTATATCTTTAGTGTAACGAATAAACATAAAAAAATAGAATTACTGGGGTGTGAAACTTTATAGTTTCTGATATTTAAATTAATCTGAGAACTGGGTTTAATTGTAATATTTTTATATAATCTTAAATTACTTTGATAATTACATACAGAAACCTGTTATGATTTCGATTCATATTATAACTAAAGCATATCTTTAAAAATTATCAGCCGTCTCTAGTTATACAAATAAATCTAAATTTTATATCATAAAAATTGGACTAAAGTTGTACTCTTTTCAATGAGCAAGTTATGTATCCTGTTACGATGTGTTACGTTTTTATCCTGATATGATGTGTTGTGTTTTTAGGAAACATAAGCCAGAGAAAGTTATCATCGTGTTTTCTATACTGTCTGTGGTTTATAAGTCTAGCATTTTGTACACAAATTTGAATAAAAACTGACATTGCTCTAACCTTAAACGTCATATTTACTGTTTAGAATTACGAGTCAAAGCCAATAACTTAGCTTTACCACATTGTTTGTTTGTAATTAAGCACAAAGCTACACCATGGACTATCTGTGCTCTGCCCACCACGGGTATCGAAACTCGGATTCTAGCGATGTAAATCCGCAGACATACCGCTGTGCTACTGGGGGCGGCTATACCATATAGACGTATAAAAAATGTCCATCATTATATCTTGAATAATTAAATACTTGTTTCAACTGAAAAAAACATATCCTAAACTTATAACTAAACATGCCTGTCAATCACGATGGATTGGTTTTGATATTAAAATGCATATTTGTTGGTTAAAAAAGTAGTTTGATTTGAAATATTGTTCATACAGTTTATACACAAACAAGAGAGAATCCTCTGTAGCCGCGGCTGTAATTAGATTTTAAATCGGTCAAGAGATAGGGCTATGAGCTAAAAGTTTGTACTTGAAAAAACAAACAAAAAAACTAAGAGCTATTTTATGAGCCGCTGTGCCGCGGCTAATTACAGTTTGTCGTATAATTCAGTTACTTTTATATAGATTATGCTTCCATTATTGCTTGTTTTTTAATTAATTAAGCACAAAGCAACACAATGGGCTATCTGTTCTCTGCCCACCACGGGTATCGAAACCCGGATTCTAGCGTTGTAAGTCCACAGACATACCGCTGTGCTACTGGGGGACATACTTCCATTATTAACAATCTTCAGCCCACCACGGGTATCGAAACCCGGATTCTAGCGTTGTAAGTCCACAGACATACCGCTGTGCTACTGGGGGGGACATACTTCCATTATTAACAATCTTCAGCCCACCACGGGTATCGAAACCCGGATTCTAGCGTTGTAAGTCCACAGACATACCGTTGTGCTACTGGGGGACATACTTCCATTATTAACAATCTTCAGGTGATGGGAAAAGTTGTAAGAAATTATTGTAAAATTAAATTTTTGATTTTCATAAGTTAGATGAGCTTATCAGTCGCCCGAAATTAAATTCAAAAGCAATGAAAGCTAAGCACAGACTCGAATATCATAAATGATGAACTGTATTTTAAGAACATTACATATAATAGAAAATAGCTGTGATCATGTGCAAACGTCTGTTTGAAAAAAAATATATAATATTAAAAAATCACCGATAACTTTGTCGTTATAGCTTATTTTATCACACTTGGAGAAACGCTTCAAAAATAATATCTAACAAAATATAATTAATTAAAATTAATATCGCTTATTCATTGTATTCTAGAATAGCGTTTTCAGGATAAATCTTTTTTTGTGTGTGTACGTATATATATATATGTATATATGTGTGTGTGTACGTATATATATATATGTATATATATATATATGTGTGTGTACGTATATATATATATATGTATATACATATGTGTGTGTGTGTGTGTATATATATTACTATTGTTTGATTTTTGTACAGAGGATTAATCGTACTTTATTAGAACCATTTGTATAATAATTTAGCCATTTGAAGTATGTTTAATATATATATATATATAACTCAAGGTAAAATTCCAAATATTCCATAGTAGAATGTCACCAATATGGGCTATATAACTGAAGAATATATTTCGCGTCCCCCTTCTGAGGAAAGATTGTCTTATATGAGATGGTTTACTTAGATAGAGTCAAAGGACACACCATTTAGAAGAAGAGAATTTTCTTTATCATCTATGAAAGCGGAAAAAAAAAACTCAAACAACAAACATTTAGAAATTAAAAAATTATCCTAAGCCACACCCCAATCTAAAGAGCCATTGGAATGAGGTTGGACGTATCTTCTGGTATTATTAACAGGAGAATAAACAAAAACGTTCATGTAGACGCATAAGTCAAAACTTCATATGCTTTCAGACATACCTCGAATATTATAGTTTTCATGACACATAGCATCTGAGTAACCGTACTCATAACAACTCGATTTGCCCACATAAGTTCCTTAGTAAAGTTCCAGTCGATATTTTGCCTGTGATCTGCTTTAGTTTTTATAGGAAGCTGGCCTTTACTTTTAGTGGAGAGTGTGGATTATTTGTCTAAGACAGACCTTGCTGGAAGGTTTGTCTGTAATTGACCTTGCTGGAATGTTTGTCTATGATTGACCTTGCTGGAATGTTTGTCTGTGATTGACCTTGCTGGAATGTTTGTCTAAGACTGACCTTGCTGGAATGTTTGTCTGTGATTGACCTTGCTGGAATGTTTGTCTGTGATTGACCTTGCTGGAATGTTTGTCTAAGACTGACCTTGCTGGAATGTTTGTCTGTGATTGACCTTGCTGGAATGTTTGTCTAAGACTGACCTTGCTGGAATGTTTCTCTGTGATTGACCTTGCTGGAATGTTTGTCTATGATTGACCTTGCTGTAATTTGTGAGAACTTATGCGGTGTTGGACAATAGTGCATTATCATTGTCATCATGGAGGAAAACAATATATGGGAAACGTAGGACCTGGAACACCATTCTTATAAAGTGCAGTTAACCGTCAGTTTATTTTACAAGTTTCAAACTTTAATCTCTTGGCACTAGGTCAGAGAACTAAAACAGTTCTTACCGTATGTTTTTATTTCCTTTTAGTGAGCAAAGCTGAGATACTAGGAGGTCCAACGATATACATCAACAAAGACAGTGCCATCAACTTAACATGCATAATCCAGGAAAGCCCTTTGCCTACTGACTATGTATTTTGGTACCACAATAATCGTGTGATCAACTACGAGGCCCAAGCAGGCGTTACCGTTAAGACTCAGAATGATCCTAGGGCTACCAGCATGCTGTGGATAGAAAAGGCTCAACCCATTGATTCTGGAAATTACACGTGTTTTCCATCAAATGCTGATCCTGCAGGAATCGCAGTACATGTTCTTAACGGTTTGTAACTTAATATTTTGTCTATTTATTGTGAAATATTCTTTTTATTTAAGTAAACAGTTTTCGTACGTATTTTAAATAAGATCAAGATGTGTTTTATATTTTTACCACTAAGCTTTTAATCGGAAGTAAGTCAAAAATATATTTTCAATGCAGTTTTAGACTAGATACAACTACAATAAAAGAACCAATATTATATGGATTTTTTATCAAAGATCATATAATGTGAACAATGGATAAAAACACTTTTAAAACGCATAGTTGCAAATCCAAAATACACTTAATAGTGTATTTAATAGAGCTTACCGAAGTGGTTTCTAAAGTGTATTTATATTGCTTAACTTCTCTATGCAAATTTCTGTTCAGTGCTATTTAAAATTTAACATAAACAAAATAGTTACACAAGTTTCCGGTAGATGGAAACACATTCGAAAATATATTTCAGAAAGTACACCTGTTGCAAAGAAAACATTTACGACACTGTCATGAAAATCAGCTGTTGTCTTCTCATTCTACTTCGTCAGATCAGGTATTGAAGACAGCTAAGCATTTACTCCATAAAAATATACTGTACATACAATTTGTATTTTTCTATACAATAAAATATTTGATATACTATTTAGATTTCATGTTTTACTGTTAAGTACCAATATGTATAACCAGTGATGGTTTTAACTTCAGAAAATAACATTGACCTACGTCTATGAACCCTGAAAACTAATAAAATAATGATTGTTTTAAAAATCTAAAATTAGGGAGTGAAAACAAATATATATTCAAAAATATATCTGAACTAGGAATCAAAAGTTAGCATAAATATAACATTAGTGTTTAATTCAGACCACCAAGGGATTGCTACAACGAATGAAAATATGTTTATCAAAAAAGTCATGTCTTGATATAACTCAAGGTAAGAACTCGTCATGAATAAAACTAACGATTTAAAAGTTTAAATAACTAACAACTTCCTATTATCTCCAAACGTCGAGCTGATAAATTAAACTAGAATGATACTGCGAGCTGGTGTTTTATGATCCCTTAAAAGTGACTTTGCGGTTACAAACTTCCCTAGCCAATGTGGTTTTTTAACTGTTGTTAAGGTACCTAAATATATATGTAGTATGTAGTCTCAGCCCTAGGACCGAAAGTTAACGCTCAACCGATACGACTATCCCATATTATTTGATACGATTTTCAAGTTGTTTTATATTCCTGATACATAAAACTAGATTTAGAACGAAATTTTAGAACATACAGGAAATTACATAAATCCAAAATGGCTGCCAGGAAAATAAAAATAATGTCAATAAATGTCATGTATTGGAAGACAATGAAGACAAGCGTGAAGTTTGTAAAGTTCTGAAAGTAGGCAACATTTTTCTCTCTACATATTTATCTGATGTAGTGTTTTTTACGACCTCTAGGACGCAGTGTTGGCGGAATGGCAAACGATAATTCGTGCTGCTTGCTGTGTCTGTTGCACTTGTAGTACATTGTATTGTATTTTGTGTATTTGCGGGGTTATTTTGCTGTTGATGACACAAATGTTATCTGGACTATAGCAGAACAGCCTATTTTTGCTTATTTCCATCTGTGATTACCTTATTTTCATGACATCACTTGAGTTAGGATAATCTTTATTCAATGGATGGCGTCAGAAGGTTTCACCTTATCAAGCCCTTAGAAAAGCATGTGGAGTAAGAGACTCCCACTAACCAGTTGCTTTAAATACCATGGGGCCATTCACGTTTCCTGGATACACAAGTTGTGCGTGTGTTACACTTAGCAACATAATAGATACAGAATAAAGAACTTGTATTGACATACTGAGGTGGGATACGTGTTGTGGAAAACCACAGTGATTAGATTGAACTGTATTGAGATAAACACTCAGCTTGGTCTGGGCCTATGAAAGTATATGAAGGTACATTATTTTGTTTGATGTTTTTGAATGAATGTAGGTTATGTGACTTAGCCCAGAAAGGTAAAATCACAATATCATCAACTGGTTATTCGAAATGAAATATAACATAGTTTGCATATTTCTTCGAGTATTTTTGATTCCGAAATATGTTTGATTGGTGCATATCAAACTACTTGTGAACTTTTCCGAGTGTTACACAAATATTATGCTAACTATATAGTGTTAAAGCCATTTTTGTGTTCACTACACGAATATAAGTCCGGATTTATTTATAAAATCAAGCATCAGAAAGCAGGTTGCACTTGTCAACCAAATGATGTCTTCTTGCAGTTGACCCCCCCCCACTCCCCCCCCCACGTTACACACTCTCTCTCTCTTTTTCTTCCTTTTCTTTGGATCCAGGTTTTGTCTTTATGACAACCAGATAATGGTGGTAAAACCGACGTGTATGTGAAAAGGCTGAACTCGCTGACTGGTTACTTGCCAGGGTCCATATGGTAGGGGTCTTAACCAAGGTAGCTGACGCACATTGTTTCATAAGGAATGATGTGGAATCTACAGTTACTAGTTCTTGGAACAAAGATGTACTGACATTATAGTGGGAAGTGCTTTCATAACGAATATTACATTCACCAGGAATAGTGTACAAGCTATATCTGGTTCTAACTGTCTTTGTATATAAGCGATTGTATAATTTGTCGTGGAATTTTAACCTCAAAGAGCTAACCAAACTTTCCATTTACCACAGGTTGGGTTAACTTAATGTTTGTATGCCTGACATTTGCAAAAAAAGTCATGATTTTGACCACTGACGGAAAAATCCATTAAAACGTGATATGAGATGCTGGTGACAGAGCTAGAAGTTCTGAGTTCCTTTCCAGAAATCCTACCACAGGATTTGGATGAAAAGGACCTTGAACCTATTTAGGAAGACACCCCACCACCTGCAGAAAAAGTCCTAATAATATTAACAGAAGTTACCACAACCATGTGAAGAATTTCTTCTCCAAATCCTGGACCCTCTGATTCTGTTTCCAAGTCTCAGGGCTGTCCATTAACGTCCAAGAAACAACAGAACCTTTGCTTGCCGAAGGAGTACAAAGCTGGGACCAGTAGAGACATAATTAGGGACGTGCACAAGGTTAAAAATTCTCAAGCACGCTGCCAAAAGCCATAACTCTACCTTAGTTTCGGTGTAACAAAATAGGAGAAGAGAGAAAAAAACTTAAAAACGACAATACCACCAGCAACACCAGCGATGTTACTGAAATCAGTTTCCTAAGAGACCAATCTTGTAACTGTGGGAAACTAGTGCCAACAATGTCAGGTCCAAAATAAGAGTAGACAGATGCTTGAGCCCTGATGTAAAAAAGTGTCAGACCGTCTCTGGGGCTACACAAATTCAGAACTCTTCTGCTTCGTGAAATATTAAACATTTTAGATGGAAAACAAGAACTACAAGAAGAGAAGGAATGCCTCTTAGATAGTGTTCAGCGAGCTAAATATACTGTCTATAAAACCATCACTTAAATGCAGCACTCTGTAGAGAGCATCAACAGCCTTCTGTCGCCTCATTAGAAGTACAATGTAAATAATGTATACTTACATATATATATATATAAGTATAATATATAATATATATATCTTATTTTTGTTTATTATCGTAACATTTATGTTTTAAGTTAGAATTTCATACCATGATCAGTTTAAAATTTTTTTATTTCTTTGGTTTTGGATATCATTATTCCAACAACTAGAGTTTAGCCTTATTTTGACAATATTATTTTTTTCAACTGTATTTAATTCTGATTGGCTATATTATTATTTCTATATAATCTGTGCCCAGATATTATTTTTAATGTATATAAAGTTATAATTATATTTTTCTTTGATTTGAGATTTGATTTCTTGTTAAGTCTAAAGTTTCGTTGTGTTTTTTATCTTTTTTGTTTTGATTAATTTGCCGATTTAACGTATTTATTTATTTAAATTGTGAAGCTTAACATTCATTTTCATTTGTTTAAATTTTGTTCATTATATGGATTCAATTTGAATTCTCTTGTAATTCTATTTTAAACTTTTAATTTTTGACCTGTTTGAAATTTGTTTTCCATTTGTACAAAATGTGTAAGGAGTTTTTAATTTCACTTTTGTTTTGTTTGTATGTTTGTTTGTAATTATGCACAAAGCTACACAATGGGGTATCTGTGCTCTTCCACCACGGATATAGAAACCGGGTTTCTAGCGTTGTAAGTCCGCAGACATACCGCTGTATCACTGGGGGGCCTTTTGTTTTGTAATGTAACTTGCTGAAGCTGATTTTATTATTTTTTTTATAAATGATGATATTTTATTTACTGATTTAATTTTAAGTTGATTTACTTTTCGCTCTTTATTGTAAGTTTGGTTTTATCTATATGAAGTTCTACTATTGTTTTTTGTGTTATATCATTAAGATTTGTTGTGTTTTAATTTTCGAGTTTAACTGTTATTATTTTGGTTACTAATTGGCTGGTGGAATTTTAGGTGTTAACCTTTCTTCTCTTTGTTTAAGTATCATGTCATTGTACATGTCACCTGAGGTAAATGATTACTACATTTTGCGACATATAATTAATTAATTATGTAATTTGGACATTAACGTTAAATTTAAAGTAGGCGATGCCTCCCATAGGATAAGGAAGAGAGGTTGTAATAATTGAAATAGTCATGAATATCACCCTTTCGTAATTCCATAAATAGTATATAATATATCCTTTTCAAGTATATTCACCTAATATTTTTCTAAAATTATCATGCAGTTTTTACACGTAGTTATGATATACTCGTTGACCTAATGTCTCAACGTAAATTTACATATGTAAAGGCTACATACTACAACATCGGTTGTTAATTCTCAGGCTAGCATGTTTACGTTTCTTTCTGGACTTCTTGAAAGATAGCTATTCAAACAAGTGATATAGAATCCTCTGTATACACCTGGCTTGGCTTAATATTTCGTGTACAACATTGTTTGAAGTAAATAATTTGTGGATATGTGGAATATTCTACTTTCTTTGTTTCACTTACTTGAAATCTCCATGTAATGATGTTCACATTGATTTTTAGCACTCCAGTGGCTTAGCGATAAGTCTGAAGGCTAACAACGCTAAACACGGGGTTTGCTTAACAACAAAAGAAACAAACATACGTTTCTATCTGTACTTTATACAGATTACGAAAAGGAATTTTTCTTAAAAAAATTCTGGTATAAAAAAAATGATTTTTTTGGCACTCATTAGAAGCATGATCAAATTTTATTCATTGAAAATTCCATTAAAATAAAACTTCATTCTTTGACTAGTTTTTAGTGATAAGGTGAAACTTCAACGTTTTGAATTAGTTTGATATTCTATCAAGTAAAAGCTCATTTTACAACAAGTAGATATAATGCCACATAAATAAACAATGATTATAAAAATCGCAGGTATTAATGTTATATTATTATAATGTTGAATTAAATGTTTTAAGGCCAATCTTCCGATACAAATCAGTTTTATTTTTAAAAAAATCTGTGAGAATCTAAGCAGCTTTGGGAAATAAATTAGTCATGTTTTTAGATTTGTTGATCAGTACGAAAGTCCATTTCCTAAGAACACGCGGGATTTTTAGAACCTTATTGACAGCCAACATAAAGTAATCCTATTTCAACTAAAAGTCATAAAAAAAGCTAAACCTTTCTGCTGCTTTACGATCTTACAAAATCCCCATGGAAAGTACATATGAAATAATGTTTCTCCTCGTCCTAACAGTATTTATTATTGTTTCAAACTCTCACGGATACCCACAGGTTGTAAAAACAACGAGATCTGCTTTGAAATATTTATATGATTTTATAAATATTATATTATGATGTACACTAACTAGCATCTCTTGTCACCCACTTGTGATAATGATTTTTGTAGCAAATCAAAAGTTTGGAAGTTCTAGATTAATTTCGTTCACAGTGTCAAAATGTACTTTAATTTGTGTAATTGTTAAATTATGCTGAATGAAGTATTGACACTTTGAACAAAGATTGTTCTTTGTAACGTTTCACATTTGATCTAAAACTCTTATTGACCATTAGTAAGTGTCATTCGTGAATTCAAGCGATTTAAATTTCAAAGAAAAATATTACTTTAGACTAATGTTAATCAGTGGAGAATAATTCAGAGTTGTTTTTTAAACAACTAAACGATTGTTATTATTTTCAATACAAAATTTCTCCAGTAGTTATTAAATGTTAAGTTTCATTCAATCACACAAACAATTACTTTCAGTGTATAACCATCTTGATTTATATACTAGATTAATGAAGTGATGTATTGTAAAACATACTTGAAATTTGATCTTAAGTAATTCTGTTTATATTAGATCTATTTATTAATATAGTTTATTGTTTGGAGGCATTTGAAATGTTTCTTTCATTACCTTTTACGCAAAAGTAAAAATGTAGTATCATAAGGAATACTAAATTACTTATAACATGAGAGTTTTGTACAAATCAAGTGATTTATAATTTCAACATTAACAAGAGGGAATCCTCAGTAGCCGCGGCAATTGAAATTCTTTTAGGCAGAATTAGAGTAAATTAGTCTATGAGACCTTTTTTTTTCTCTTTTTATTAGCTATATATTTGTGCGCCAGCAATACCAAGCATGGAACGCGCGTATACCCAATTCAAATTTATTACTCATCAAGAGCTCTAACAGCCTATCCTCAAATTCTTTTAGGCAGGATTAGAGTAAATTAATGTGAGACCTTGGGCGTGGTCAAATACATCAATCAGAAGTCCTGAGTCCAAAACTGTAATTAGATCTCAAAATCGGTCAAAAGATGACGGAGCTATGAGTTAAAAGTTTGTACTTGAAAAAACAACAACAAAAACTCGAAGTCTTTTTATGAGCCGCTATGCTGCGGCTAAAAAAATCAAAGTATATGAATTCATCTTATATAAAAAAACTGTTAAAAATGTTAACTTTAAAATATGAATCAAATAATGATCAATATTTGATTTTAAACACAGCTTATTTCTTCCAAATATATCCGTGGAATTCACGTAAAGTTTCCAGTTTTTCCTGTTTATGGTATATTGTATATACCTCTAAATGCAACAGTTCGGCTTCGTCATATTGAATCGTTTAAAATGTTTTCTCCTCTTTGAATTCTCCTGTTTGAAATTTTCACAATTCCTTATGGTTTTGTCGAGGAATGGTTTTAATTTTTTATTTAGATTCTAAATGCAGTTTGTTTTTTAATTTGGTTATCAAAATGATTGGAAGTTCTGCATATAACAAAACTAGTGGGCGGGAATAGCGATGTCGTCTGATTCTACAAGTTTAATAACATGCTCTGAACATACTTCATAAGTATCCCGGTGGATCAGTGGTAAGTTTACAGACTAAAATGTGATTTGAATTTCCTGCGATGAACACAGCGCAGATAGCATCTTGTGTAACTTTGCACTAAAAAACAACATCACAAAATTACTTCAAAATCTAACAACTTTTTTTTTTACTTTAGGAGAAAACCCAGCCGCAATGCAACTTGGCAAAATCTTACAACTTTGTTTTTTGACTTTAGGAGAAAACCCAGCCGCAATGCAACATGACAAAATCTTACAACTTTT
>NW_013666172.1:155236-172381 GCF_000517525.1 Limulus polyphemus | reverse complement strand
AACGTCACAAAATTACTACAAAAGCTAACAACTTTTTTTTTTTACTTTAGGAGAAAACCCAGCCGCAATGCAACTTGGCAAAATCTTACAACTTTTTTTTTTACTTTAGGAGAAAACCCAGCCGCAATGCAACATGGCAAACAATCTTCTTCTGCAAGAGAATATTTGCCAACAAACTATCTGTGGATTGGAATTATACTACTCAGTCAACAACGGTGATAAAAAATTCATTGGACCTTAAGAAAACAGTGAGTTGACGTTCATGTTATGCGTTTCGTGGCATCAGGAAGACTATCACAGTTTATATGGAAGTTAGTCTATAAGCACTTGTCAAACATTTGAATTAAAGGACTTTTTTAATGACAATTTGTATAATTTATCAAGTGAGAAATGTAACATAAAGATGCAGTAACTTTAGACAAAAATGTATAATGAACAAGTTTTTACTGTTATACAAAAAAATCAACATTTAAATCATAAAGACTTTAAAGCAGTGTGCTCACTTGTTTTAATTTTGAGAGTCAATAACTGTATTGGAAATGTCTTTAAGTTCCTCTGGAACGATCCCTGTGCTCACAATAAAGGCTCTAATACCATGAAAATTTCGGGTAAGCATTCGTGAATATATTAAACTAAAATTTTAAAGGTTTATAATTTTGACGATAGCTCTGTGGCTTATTAACAATGAGTAAGTTTCTGGTTGTATGGTTGTAGTTCTTCACTGAAGTTTGGTGTGAATGAAAAAAAACGGTTTATCTGCAACTCAGTTACTTGTATATACATGTACATTTATTGTCATGATTGTCTTGGTTGAAACTACAGTAGATAAAAACAATGGAGCTATCCTTATTTTCTTGTACAAAATCTTAGTTACCTAATTTGTAGTGAATCATTTTTTATGCTCATACATATTTACATATTTGTGTGGGTAAATATACCTAATTACTTAAATGTTTTAAGTTACTGATCATGCATGTAGTCAGTTAACATTTATAAGTAACAACTGTGGCAGGGTTATACGTTATAAATGAAACAACTGTTTCTCAACTTCTACATATATATGACGAATATATCTATTTGTATTCTAAACTAATAAAAGTAGCAGTTTTTTTAAATCATTTAATACACACCCACTGGCTTATGTTGCTTATGTGCTTCAAGATTTCAAGTCAGTATTATAAGACATTTTAATAACGTATTACGTGTTATAAAGCTCATTTAGATAATTGCTGAATCATCACATTTGCAGCATAAGTTATTCTAAATGGAAGAGTTTCATGTATTTGTACAAAGTTATATGAGCTAAGCCCAGGTAGTGTTTTAAAGTCCTGACTTTCTATTTACTTAATCACTATTTACTGTAGATTTTGCAAGCGAATAATGTTGACTTATTATTGTTTTTCTTTATGTGCTGACGAAGTTATGGTGCTTGTTTGTTAACACTCTGTTACGTTATCCATAAGTCATGTGACACTTTTAATTATTTCCATGTGCTGTAAGGAGCATGTTGATTCGGCTATAACTTATGTAATGTTTATTATAAAAATATACAAATGTAATAAAGTCTTTGTTATTTCTTGAAAATTTGCGATTCTGAACAAAAGGTACTGTTTAAATAAAATGTTATTTGTTGACATTATGAGACCTTTCTTCTCACACGTCTCTGATCTTGTAACAAAACATCTAATTAAAACCATTCCAAAAATATGATATAACATAAAAATATGCATCTTAGAATTTTTTCATTTTTTCAATATAAATTATATAAGTAACTTAAATTATTTAGCAATATAAGTTTTAGTTCATTGTTGAAAAAGAAAACGTCTAATTTTGTGTCTTTTTCTTTTCGTATAAAATGCCACAAATATTTAGTTTGTTCCTTAATTCATTAAAAAAAAACTGCTTTCTGCAAAATAAAATTTCCAAACAAAAATTATGTAAAATCCTTCATGAAAAGCACGTTTTAAAAATAGTACATTACGAAATATTATATAAAATAATAATAACAATATTTCAGTGGAACCTTAATTCATAAAGATAAAAATAAATAATGTTTGATAAAATGTGGAGATATCTCATTATAAAATTAATAGTAAAATCAAAATAGCTAAAAAAATATGTCTAAAAAACAAGGTTTATCGTTTCACTGACACCAATATCATCAGTGCTATTTTTTAATTATAACCTCTTTTAATGTCTTGATTTTACTTATAAACATATTTGATTGATTTCGATGTCCACGATCATTATCACTGACTTGTATTCTTATACTTCATCATTTACATCCAAATGAATTACTGTACGCCATTATATGCAATCATTACAAACAAATTCCAAAAGTAAAATATGGTTAGTAAAATAACCAAAAAGTATCAAACTTAATCATTCCAACAACGTAGTTTCACTACTTGTGGAAACTACCCATCTGATGTTATATCTTCTTATGGATATATTTTATGTTATAATTACAACTTCATATATCATAGAGACATTTTACATTATATATATTTGTGGGAGAACGTGCTTAAACGACGTCATGAATATAGGGACAATTAGGAGTGTACAAACGTAGATTGGCTTTTCCAAAAAGAAAAGTGCAATATAGCATCCTAAATTAATTCAGTTTGTAGCCTTGTATATACGTTTGCCCAGTTAATTCCTTCCACAGATTTGGCCAAATTTGGTAAGCGAACTCGAGATCGCTCATGGGTGTCCTTATCTATAAAGCATGGCTTCCGTCCAAGATCCTCCCTGAAGGTCACCCAGGAGCTCTAAGAGTAGGCTTTCAAGGCTGCCGAACCCAAATTTGGAATACGATTTTGTGTCTCTGAGGCCAACTGGAACCCCAAGACAGCCATGTTTAAATGTTTAAAACTGTTCATACCCCCCCCCCCCCATCAAAATCTAGTTGAACGAAACTTGGCACATATGCTCAAGTACTACTAGCGGGTAGAGTAGCGGGTTTTTTCGGGTATGAATCCCCTTGTGGACGTTGCGGATAACGAAAGTGTTTGATCGGTACACATGAGTCTTTGTAAGTCATGAGAGAACCTTTAAATCTCCGAAGTAGAACACGAGTATTTTATGTCAGTGCTTGTTTGTTTTTTACAACAAATCCACCGAGAACTGGACTGTTTCAATAACTTAAGTTGGAGAAAAATGTATAAATTGTATAAGAAACTACTTATTTTCAGTCAGAAAAAAATAAACAGACTATATTAATCTGCTTCTAGGAAACTTAAATTACAATTACATACATACGTCAAATATAAGTTTCACAGTTATCATATTAGAAAATTGGATATTCTATTTAATTTGTTAACGACTTCATTAGTAGGGTGAAACTTTACTATTAATTTGTTATATTATTGTAAAGAACGATAAATATCCTCTAATACCTGACACTTTTTATTGGCACCGTAATTGGAATTTAACATCTGATATCTTTACTTTCTAATATTCCTGAATCTGCTTTGAGAATACGAAAATGACACAGAATCTGAGCTTATTGCAATTATACAAAATACATCATGTTTAACGAAAAGTGTAATCCTTAATATGCCAATTGGACACAAATTTCTATACAGACTTTTTCTTCTGCTTTCATACTGAAACGAAAAGAAATTAAATATCTTAACATTGGATCCATTACATCTGAGAACAACTTGTTTTCTGTACAGTCTGGTTGGAGTGGTCTTGACAAAACAATCATCAATTAGAGAGTTTGTAATTAACTGGTGCATTTATATCAATTACTCCTGCAAGTAACTAGTTTGGTGAAACCTGATCATTCAAAACTAAATTTGCACCAATACTGTAGTATTTAGTCCCCGAACAACTACTATCCCGATATTTAAGACCTTACAATTTATAACGTCTCTGCTTCAAAAATGTATGAATTTTCTCTATTTTATTCTGAAATTTTATGAAAATTTTAAAATAATATCGATGATATCTCTTGTTTCAAATTTGAAACAAAATTAGGTCAGTTAGTTAGTATTAGTAACAATACTGTAACAACTTTTATACCCACACTAAGTAGTTCGCAACAAATGCTTTCTGTGCAGGATTTAACACAAGTGTTATATGTACTATGTGCAGAGTTTCACACTTACTGTTGTGTGTGTGCCAGTTCCTACACTTTGTATGTGCATGGTTTCTCACAAGTGTTGTCTGTGCCAGTTTCGTACGGATTGTGCATTCAATTGCTTTGAATCTGTCACGTTCTACAAATGCATAACATTAAACTTTTTTTCATTTTGCCCTGGTGTAAGAGACTTATCCATTAAATGAAAAAAGAAACAACAATCTTCCCCTTTATATCACACCAATGCACCAAACTCGTTGATGACCTGGAACTCCTTTCATGTTTAAAACTTAATATATTTCCATGTTTTGGTATTTGTTTCATGATATTTTAGGAATTACAAACATAAATGCTGGAACTGACAAAGATAAGAAATAGAACACTAGATTTCTAGAATATATTTCATTTTTTTCTTTTGTTAAAGCTAGATATTTGCCATTTGGATAAATTATCCCATCTTTGATACTCCGGTCTGAAAATTTACATTGTGTGGTAACATTCTGTAATTAATGTAATTAATTAAAACCAGATTTGCATATCATTTCATTTAAAGTTCCACTATCAAAACCAAGCAACTTGCAACATTTTGATATAAATTTTTCCCTTATATTTAAATTGCAAGCAATATCTTTGTGTGGCTACAGTATTTTCAATATATTTTTTTTTTAAATTGCAATAACCCCCCCCCCCCGAGTGGCACAGCGGTATGTCTACGGACTGATGCCGCTAGAAACCGGATTTCGATACCCGTTGTGAGCAGAGCACATATAGCCCATTATGTAGCTTTGTGCTTATGTACAAAACAATCATTAACTGAGATGATTGTTTATTTGTTGATTTTTTAACTTATTACTGCATTATCCTTTTAAAACTGAATAGCCAAATATAATATGTTGGTCCAAAGTGCTCCACGAATTGTTCTATATGTGCATGCATGTGCATATTAGGAGTAACTCTATCTTCAAATCTCTTCCAAAATGACAAAATAGCCTATGAAGAAATTGTACACTGAAGTTTGTTTGCATTTTAAAACAAATGTTTTCATGTGATGAAAATATGTTTTTCGGAACAAAAATTGAGAAAATTACTAGCTAATGTTTCCACTTGTCTATTTGAAACTACCAAAGCTTGATGCAACTTTCTATGGAAGTATTCCAAGATCAGATGACAATAAATTAGTTATGTTTTCATCTGCATCCTTAATAACTGCTCAGTGACAAATTCTTGTTGTTGTTTTTGCAGCTAAGAAGATCAAGTTATGCACAGAACCAAATATAGTCAGTAAGTGGATCAAACCAGTTCAATACCAAGAGAGCAAAGTAACGTGAGCCATATTCTTCTAAATCTTCTCCACAGGCCTTAGTTTCTCATTAATAATTTATTGCCTACATTTTCAGGAATAATGAATTATTTCTTAATTTTCATTCTGATTTATTAAAAACCACCACAAGTTTCCATAGAAACCCCATCCAAGAAAGCTTTTATGTATTTTTTACACTCTATACTGGAGGATGATGTTTAATATGGAATATCAACAATACAAGAAAGCCTAAAATAGGGGAAAAAAGGTTAAATGGAAGAGCTCCATTAAGGTCACAGACGTAGGTGGTGACTTTTTTTTTCTATAATGCCATTCACGGATAGCTTTGATAAATATATATTATATCATTAAAAGTGTTATTACTTAATTTGCATTCTGATGTTCTACATACCACCGTAATCTGTCCAAGGAAACCCATCCAAGAAAGCTTTAGTACATTTGTTATACTCCATGGTGGCAGAATCACCTAAAAACCACACATTTGTTTTATTTGCTTGGTTTATCACAACCAACACATAATAAATCTAAATAAACATATGAGGTGATTTGAACTCTTCACATAAAAGTCACTTCGTGCAACCTTTAACTCATAAGATGTTCTAGAAGAAGTGCTGGTTAGAAGCCACCGTTTTATGTATGATATAACTCATTAAAATGATATATATATATAATTTTACTTGGCACATTTAATAAATTGAGATAAATAGATCCAACTGAATACTTAGTATGTTTAAAAGGTTGAAACCAGGACACTTTGAACATTAATACATAGCTTTGTTCACTAAATGAAATTTTCTATCTATCACTTTAAAATTTAAGCAAAATTTGACGATTATAAATATCAATCAAATCAGCCCCCCAGTGGCACAGCGGTATGTCTGCGGACTTACAACGCTAGAATCCGGGTTTCGATAACCGTGGTGGGCAGAGCACAGGTAGCCCATTTTGTAGCTTTGAGCTTAATTACAAACAAACAAACCATCAAACCACTGCCAGGTAAATGTCTGAGTCTCTATGTTCCATACTTTTTACTCAAAATCAAGTATTTTTCTAAATATGATTAGCTGAATTTACTTTTACCTTTATATACACAGTTTATAATGATAATAATAATGTCTCTCCCCACGCTCTACACAAATGGAGGAGTAGGTGAAATGCAGTAAAGCAAACTTCAAACTTTATGACCTTCAGTGACTTGGATGTAGCCTTCATAACCAAATAGAGTAAAACATTTTGTACAGTAAACAGCAAAAGTATTACAACTGAACAAAAACACCCCCACCCCGCAAAAAAAAGTATACATATTTTTAAGTTCCAAAAACCAACAATTCCTTTGATGTACAATTTTCCCATAAAACGAAATTACTTCTGTCTTCGTCTATGACCTATGCATCATAAATACTTATAGACTTTTAAACTATAGTATGGCATGGTCGTGTATATATGAAATTGTTTTCTCTCATAAAATGACGACGACTTGAACTTTCCCTTTGTTGTAAAAATAACCGAGTTCTGTCTGCTGTCAAAGTTTTGAAATAAAGTTTATGTTGTTTCATGTACAGATGCAATAGTTTTATACCAACGTTGTGTCAAGGGAAGGCAGGGAAACAGTTGTCTGTCCAGGCATCATCTTCACTAAATTACGCATACCCTTGAATTTTTGACTCCTTTATACATGAGTATACAGAAATTTTGAAGCAATCTAATTATCAGTTGTACGATAAAGGATACATGAAATGAGCATTATATGTGCAATTATACAAAATGATTAAATCTGTCTTCTTATAACGCGTGTCAGTCATCAAACTTCTATAGAAATATTTGGATTTACCTGTATATTTAACTTTCACTAACACCACTCTATCACAGCGCCTATGTTCTTGCCACATCTGCTTTATCGTGCTTTCAAAAGTGGATTCTACTCATTATTGTAGTTTATAATGTAAATGTCATCAGTTTTCTCCAGAACGTTGCTCACATTATGATGGTTTTATTTCTTATAGTGAGTCTGTCTAGATTTTAAATTATGTTTCATGTGTTTATTTTCTTGTCTTGTTTTACTTGAGTTCTTGCTTTTACAACTAATGCACCTAATTATCTGACTAACATATTTATGCCACAATTCATCACTAGGGCACTAAAGTATGTGGGAAAAAATAATTAGGATTATCAAATGGTGGTCAGAGAATTCTTCACAGTAGTTACATTAAAACTTCTCTTTATGTTCTCAGTTCCTCATTGAATGAAAACTGACTGTGTTCAACTAGCATATTTATGCCAGAATTCGTTAATATGATACTATAAAGTATGTGAGAAAAAATTATAATTAAGACGATCAAAACTATATAAAATGAAAAAATTATTCTAAAAGTTCGAGTAGGACTCTGTTAGACAGTGACAAAAATCTTTGTTAGCAGTGTTATTCGAGCTCGTAAAATGTGTTTCCTTAAGCCTTATGTAACTATTGTTCAGAAATTTAAGACTAGGCCTAATTAAACCTAAGAACCATTATGAACAAGTCAAACTAAGAGTAAAAATTTCAGTTGTTACCATTATACTGGGTTGCATCCCGAGAATATGTTGAATCGTGTTACGCTGATATATATAGAATTTTGTGGAAACCGTTATACGCAAAGGAATCATTACAACAACGTGATTTCTTTAAATATTTCCCAAAAAACGTGTAATGGTCGTCACTTTTTCGACGCTTACAGCTTGAACATATTTTGGCGTATATGTTGCCGCCATTTCTACTCTAATGCAAGATGGGAAAATGTAATCGTATGGTGTGAAAGCGATTCCTTTACAGAAAATTCCTCGTTATTGAGCCATTAAGGAGACTTACGTTTTCATTTGAGGCACACGTTGTCCGATGTTCACGTTGTCTTAATATTGGAAATAAGTTAAAATTCTAAGAGAACTAGGCATGGGAATAACTAAAAACTGCAATTACAAAGGCGGCAAGTCTTAATATTGTTACATGCTTCGTAGTTATAAGATTCTGAATTGGACTATGGAAGACAATTTCATATTTCTTTTTTTTTTAAATGTAGACCTAATTTGCAACTAGTGCCAAAAAAAGGTGGTTTATAGTGTTTTTAATATATAATGAATTTAAAAAAAACAGCTACGGTTAAACTGAGTTTAGACCTGCTTGGAAAATCCTTAGTGACGATACACCCTGGTTTGACCAAGACAGTCCTGGTTTTGACCTTTCTGTCGCAAAGGCCCCCAGTGGCACAGCGGTATGTCTGCGGACTTACAACGCTAGAAAACCGGGTTTAGATACCCGTGGTGGGCAGAGCACATTGTATAGCTTTTGTGTTTAACTCCAAAAACAAACAAACAAACAAAATAAACTGTCGCAAAGAGATCTTTTGGGACGTAACATACGTCCCGGTTTTAGTAAAAAAAATATATAACCAACATTAATGTAAAGTGTGATTTTAAATTGGTGTGAATGAATAATATAAATGACATCCTTCTGGCATGCTGTAGTAACATCAGTCAAATAATCAGTAAGTGATGTAATGTTCTAAGACTTTGCTGCTATTTATGTTGAAACTTGAATAGCAGACGTAGGCCAATTTGGCTTGAAGTGACACTTAACGGTGTACCAGTTTGACCACCTGATATTTACAGTCACCTTGAGTAAAAAGGCTAAATACTGTCAATTGGCACATTAGGCCTAGAGGACTAAGACACACTGAGAAAGTATACTTAGCGCTATTGTCATACACCACTATTACAGCCTCTTCTAGTTCGTGCTAATATTGTCTCGCAAAGTCTTACTAATATAAGCAGTTATTGAGGTATTCGTTATTGGTTACGTCATCGGTAAAAGATTTGTTCATTTTATATGTTATTTGTCAGTGAAGACGAATATGAGGAAGTATTATTACGAATACACCTATTGGTCACTACTGATTTTATTACTTGTGTAAAATAGTGATTTTTGGTATTCCTTAAGATATATATATATATATATATCTTGTCTAAATAGGCCCGACAATTTTATTTTTAAAAAGCGTCCCAAAGCTATTGGTTGTTTGTTAGTCCTCTTTCAAAGTAGTTGACTGCCAGTTGCTCATGCTCAATGACACTATCCGAATCGGCAAGAAAGTGTGAAGAAACGTATCACATACTATAAAAATACTGACACATGAAATGACCATGTTCTTATTAAAATATACAAATGATGCTATTAAAAACACCGTTACAATAAAAGATGCAAACAGATTCATGCAATTTAATATAATTTTAGAAGCATCTGATGGATTTTTTTTTCCACAAACAAACATCTTACTTTTAAAAAGTTACTTTAACACATCTAGATTTACCCACAGGCAGCCGATGCTATCCATTTATGCTTCAGGCCTGTGACTAATTTATTATTATATATTTATTTTAATATCAGCGTTTATTTGGATGGGGTTTATATTTAGAAACATACATAGCTTATAGTGTTAAATATGTATTGCGAAATTCCCGCTATTCTCCAAGGCTGTATAAGATTCTCGAGAGTAAGAATCAACAACATGTGTGTACGTAAACGATTGTGTTAGCGTCAATATTGTTACATAAAACTGAAATTTCTAGAAGGCCTCCACAAGCCTATAAATATAACCAACGCGACGCGCCAAAAAAGGAGTATTTATTATTAGTTTGCTGTAGTCAGTGTGCTATAAATTTTGGAAGCTATAACTGTGATTGTTATAACGCTTATCAATCGGAAAACTACATATATTTGACCAGTAGCACTTACAAAATCTGAACATTGCAAACCATTTAAATTCAGAGGATTCTCATCGGACATTAGTATTTTTACGAAAACATTAAATAAATTCATCATGGAAAAAGCGGCATGTGTGACTGGTAAATAACGAAGAACAAAGCTAGATAGCTGCCTGTGAAGTGAATTATACCTACGTCCACTCGTAATAAACTCGCTCATCGTGAACCCTCGATAAGATATCGAAGAAGTTCCAGACTAAAAGGAAAAATTTATATTGCTTGTAAGTTTGTGAAACTTTTGTTTATAAATCATTGTTTGTAATAACTATTTATGATAACTGTTATTGAAAATTGTATAGTCTTACTTATCAATTATTATTTTTATAAGGGTTTTTTGATTTGCAAAAGTTTGATGTCACTTTAATCGAGCATATTATTCAAAAATATAATGGGCCAGGTTATGATCAATAGGAGGGAGGTTATTTAAACGCAAGCACAAATGGACCTTACCACGGGGATTAGTCCTAGATGCAGTGAAAGTTATTTTAAAACTAAATATATTTTTATCTTGATTTCGAAATTTATTGTGAAAATGTATATGTATATGTAATGTAATGTTTAATAATTTTCACCTGCCTACTCAATTGTTATTTTATTTTAAGGTGTTGGAGAGGCAAAACATTTAATGAAGCCTAATTACCAGTATCACCACCATCTTCTGCTGTTGTCTTTAATATTTGTAATAAAAATAAACAATGGTTATGGCTTATAAGAGAAAGTATCATTCAGTAGACCTGTACTTGTAACCAACACTTATAGACTAGCAGTGGAAGAACTACTACTTGTATTTTTGAGAGCAACAACAAAAAATCATTAACTAGAGTTAGATTGTATAAAGATAAAAATAAAATTTTAAGAATTAAAAATTACTATATTTCAACCTGTCAATTTAAAATCATAGGCACAGCTATCATAGGTATGACAAAGCTTGTGTCTTGAAACTGATTATGATTCCTATTGGGATGGGCATGACTGATTATCCAAGATGGCTATCATACCTTCTTCTTAGTAAAAAGTTAAGATACTGCGATAATGGCTGGTTATTTATCTATAATTGAAGTTTGTACCTGGAGTGGATGTAGTAGCATGATAACACTTTGGGTTGTTGGTTGATGATAAGGATTTCTAAAACAGCCAAAGGTAGATAAATGTTAAATTACTTGTAACACAAACTTCTTTAAACTTGAGATTTGTGTATTTCGTCAGTAATTTCTTATCAGCTGTAAATGTGTAACAATGTAACAGTATTTTGATTCGAATGTCTGGGACCACACAAGAGCAAGAAAAAAACAATATGAAGAATTTACATTTTAAACAGTTTTTGCTTGTTTTACTTGAGCTCATGATTACTTTTCAATTGCAGATGGCTAGAAGGTTTCAGAATTTTAATTCAAAAGTCTCTAGTCATCAATAGCAGACGTGTATATCTCGTATTCCAAATTCATTGTTTGATATTTTACTTATGAAAAATATATGAAAGTAAAACAAACAAGCATAAAATAACACTTAAGAGATTAAAAAATGTTTCTTTTGTTCATTAAGGCTGTTCCTTTCATTTCGTCGTACATCCATTTGCCCATATCAAGCTTTAACACTTCAAGTACTCATTTACTGTCAGATGGTGACGTAATTAGGTCCAATTCTAATGTCAAAGATAATGGAGTATATATTACTCTGATAATCAAATACACATATTTTACTGTTTTAATGTTTTAGTTTAATTTTGCATACAAGTGTACATATTTTGTAGATATAATTAAAGACAATGGATAAAGTGATAGCATGTGTAAATCTCAATACTAAAATACATGCATTGATTTAATCAAAGCTAAAACTCAAATTATTTCCATACAAAATGGGAATATTTGCTGCTGTCTTAAAGTTTGCTTTCTTCTCTTCTAACATTATCTTCAAATTTTAGTCATTTTTTTCATTTCTTATGGCTGCTGCCAATAAATAATTTTGGTTATCAAGTTTTTTGTGGAAACTCTTCTCTCTTTTAACTTGAACCCTCACAGTTTCTCATGTGAGTTCAATTAAAAATTCATCATAGAATTCTTTATAACTGGATTCAAGAACGATATTTTTCTGTAAATTAAGCTGAAGTTTAATTAAAGATTTCTTCTTAGTAAACATCTTAGTTATGTTTAATGTTTGAAATACTATTACCATGAATGAGAGTTGTTTTTTAATGCAGAATCACTTAACATTGCAATTTATTATTGGAAGAACCCTGAAATTATCTTTGTAAATCTTAGTAATGGGACAAATCAAAAGTGAAATTTAAGAAGATGGTGTGGGCTAAAAGTTATGGATTTATTTCAAAAAGTTATTTTTTCGATAAGAAGTTTTGTTAGTTATTATATTTTCTTCAAGGGAAGTAACATGTTATAACAATAATTTGGATACAATCACTCTTGGGTAGCAAATCCTGCAGGCCTTTGATTCTCCTCACTCTAGCTTGAAAGGATTAAGTTTTACATCGAATCCATCTTGGGAGTAGTTCCCCTTACAGTATATTCATATATTTAGTTATCAATGACAGAGTTGTAAGCAAATACTTTTGCAAAAAACAGTAGGTCTGTAAAATAGTTATGCTATCATAATTTACAAATTATAAAAGAAAAAATTTAATGAATTAGTCTCGTTAGTTTACCATGGATCAGATTTATCTTATTAATTTAGCGGGACATTCATTAATGAAATGATTCTTATCTGCATTGCTATGGTATTTCATATTTTCTATGTTGTTGTATAATTGTAGCCAACTTTTGTCATTTCAAAAGCCGTATAAATTCTCTATTGTACTAATAATTTATGCCAGATACATCCGTACAAAGTCTAATTTAGGTGTTTAAAATTTGTTATAAAACTTAATGTGTCTTTCTTGTTTTTGAGAACAAAACCTAAATACATATGTATTGTTGATAACATTAACAACTAAAAGTGAAACTATAAAAATCGTAGATTTTATTCCAAAACAGCAATTTTAAATTTTTTTGTAAAAGCAGGTATTGTTTATTTAAAAATCTTACTTCAAAACAATAAAAAATCCCCTTTGATACTCTATTTGTTGTGTATTTTAATTTTAAAGAAAATCCTATTTGTATCCTTACAACTGTAAACAGACAGGTTTTTTAGTGAAATCCTTTTTTCAAGAGTTTCTTTGACATTCTTCATGTTGTTTTTTTAAATTAACAATTATTTAAAATTTGAATAAAGTAGTTTTTGTGTATATTTTATTATTTTTTCTATTTTAAAATATAAAGAAAATTTATTTTTTCTCATTAAAATGTCATGTTGCAATTCTTAAAATACTACTTTTGACTGGAAAATTTTTATTAGAAGACAATATTATGTATTTTCACAACTTGTAAATGTGAAAACTGACTGTTATTAAGAATATTTTGATAATAAAATGTAAAGACAAGGGAAGTTGAAACATTATTAGGATTTAACATCTGTAAACTTATCCTTTTTAAAGCTTTAAGTTATGTATTTCCAACATATTTTCATTGTATGTGAAGTGTACAACTTCTGTGAATTTTTGATTGATAATTTTCTTTGTCTATGTTAGCTTTGATGTTATAAACTTCTGTAAATGTATTACGAATTTCAATACAGGTCATGTAAAGTTTGCCTTTTTAACGTCGTTTTTATTAGTTGTAGAGACAAATGTTTAACTGCTGACAATTATAGGATCACTTCCCGATTCTGATAATATGGCACAACATATGTGAAAGTTCTATACAACCCTGTAGGGTAAAAGGAAATTTTAAATTCGTATTCCCTTCAAACTATATGTAGACGTTAGATGTTTGCAGCTTAATGTGATTTTATGGTTTGGTTCCGTTGCCATATATTAACTTAAGTAGATCTTTACTACATAAGTATAGGTAAAGCGTTTCTAAAATGCACTCCTATGCTTTCAAAACTTGCAATAAATCCTATATCACGCGACAACACTTGCCTAACAACGAATACTCTAAAATAAGAGAAAGTCATTATTAAATAACTAATAGAACTGTAAATACAAGATTGAGCCAGCAAAGAATAGTCAATAATTTTTCCTTTTGTGGTAAATTACAAAATATACTAGCGTCATCTCGACGAATAAACATCTCTTAATATTAAAGTGTGTCTGTTTCGTTAACACTTCACTTATATATATAGAGGATTAAAATATATGACTAAATTAATATAATTGTTCTTAAAGCTATATATACAGTCCATAAAAGCAGAGAAAGTACAGGTCATTTTCGGGAAAACAATATACTTTTAAGGTTAAAACTTCTAAATATGGTGAGAATATATATATATATATATAAATGACAAAAATATGTGTGTCTGTCCGTTTGTCTCTTATCAAACTACTACAAGGTCGCTGTGTCACTCTCAACCACACTTTGTGGGATGATAGTTTAGAACAAGGGGCATGTTAATCGGGGTAATAACCGTCTCTACCACATTAATGTTGTTTTTAAGCCCTTATTATCTTTCATGTAAGTTAACGTTAACTACATACACAGATGGCGCCACGTCCTTACACAAAAAAAATATAAAATTTTCTATAAAAACATGCACAAAGTGTGGGGGAAGGCACACAAATGTCATATATATCTCAGATAGAGGAATGAAATGAAAAAAAAAATGGTCGCTAGTATTGAAATAATACATAAACTCAGCTGAAGTTTCCATTCCAACAACCACCATAAAGTTGATATAAAGAGCCGTTTCTTGAGTTATACCCACTTCCTACTTTGACGCGTGACCTTAAGCTTCATTCCGTTAAACTCTTCTGTAGCCAATGTCCTGTAAAATAATTAATCACGTGAAACACTCAGGAAGGACACTAACAGTTGGGTATTGAAAGCGGTTAACAGAAAGCATTCACTACCGTCACTACTCTAGCCACTACCTCTTCCTACAAAGCCACCCTGATTTTTGCACAGTGTATAGCATGTTTTAACCATATACATATTGAGTTCTTAAACCTTATATAAAATTCTGGTGACGTAATAATGTGTTATGTTATAAATAAATTGTGTGAATGTTAGGTTTTCGTGTTATTTATCATAGCATCTATCGACACATCTTTTAAGTTCATAACCCGAACAAAGGATGGGTACCTCATCTTGCTTATTATAAATAAAAATACACTAAACCGTTTGAAGCTACTTACCTTTATTATAGTGAGGGTACTATAATTGTACATAATATGTTTAGAGAACCATCAGTTTTAGTTTTCAAACACTAACGTAAGCCTCACACAATTATCAGTTGAATGTATTAAAGCTTTCTTTATTTATAATTATAGTTAATTCATTATTATGTTATCTAGTTTAGTTTGTTCTTAAGAACCACGAACAGCAAATGTAGTGACCAGTCATCTAAACTAACTTTGAATCAAACTGTTCTAATTTTGTTATATTTTATTTCAGGTTAATAAGTCTCAGTGACCTACCAATCGTAATACGAAACGCTGAATTGTTACAAGTTTGTAACTAAGCTTTACTCTTAATACTGTGAAGAAAGTTGAAACAAGCTACAGGAGTTAATAAAAAAAAAGAACTACGTTAAAGGAATTTTAGTCTCCAACATAAGCCTTTTAATGAGCTCAGTATCAACAAGTGAAACAAACGAAAATATAATCTCATACAAGGAAGTTACTGTGTATCTCCCTACCACAAATAAGAACTCTCAAAAATACCTTTACTGCGGGACAGTTTCTTCGAATTATTAATCCTTTTCATTTTATTTCTCTCTCACTGGAAATGTTTATATTTATAGTAAATAGCAAACTGATTATTTATCGTTGAAGTTTGAAACATGTGATAGAATTGCTTTTGTTCTATGGAGGTGTTTTTTTTTATTCCATGATATGAATTCAGAACATGGAATTGACTTGTTTGAGTTCATATTGTTGTTTTTTATTTGATTCCACGACGTGAATTCAGAACATGGAATCAATTTGTTTGAGTTCATATTGTTGTTTTTTATTTGCTTCCACGATGCGAATTCAGAACATGAGAATGACATATTTGTGTTCATATTGTTGTTTTTTATTTGATTCCTCGATGTAGATGCAGAACATGGAATTAACTTGTTTGTGTTCATATTGTTGTTTTTTATTTGATTCCTCGATGTAGATGCAGAACATGGAATTAACTTGTTTGTGTTCATATTGTTGTTTTTTATTTGATTCCTCGATGTAGATGCAGAACATGGAATTAACTTGTTTGTGTTCATATTGTTGTTTTTTATTTGATTCCTCGATGTGAATTCACAACATTGGATTGATTTTGTATTCATACTGTTGTTGTTAGTACAATTTTATATTTAGCTTTATTCATTTAAAATTACATGTCTTAAATTATCCCTTTAAGATTCCTCTTGAAGCTGCTAAGTGAAATATTGAAAGAAGTGGAAGGATTTAATACTAAGAAATTTGTTACCGTAAGATGTGATTAATTGTTAGTTTTGAAATCGTTACAGTGCATCTACGAAACGCTTTACTTATTGTATAGTTGACATAATATTACATTATTTTCAACTTTCACTCATAACTTCTTATGCTGCAAAGATATATTTAATTTATGATTTAGAACTGAACCAAAAAAAGCACATTAAGCTGTAAACATCACAGTAGATGTGCTAACTTAAACTTTCCTCTGACACTACAGATCATTAACGAAAATATAAGTTTCATCTATGTCGTGTATCATAATATCAGGATTAGAGAGTGTGCTTATACCAATGTAAGTAAAGTGATCCAAACTATTCGTTTCAAACATTGTGTAAACTTTGTAAATGATGCTGTATTACGTGTATTATATCAGGATTGGAGAGTGTGCTTATACCAATGTAAGTAAAGTGATCCAAACTATTCGTTTCAAACATTGTGTAAACTTTGTAAATGATGCTGTATTACGTGTATTATATC
>NW_013666172.1:151571-154236 GCF_000517525.1 Limulus polyphemus | reverse complement strand
CAGGATTAGAGAGTGTGCTTATACCAATGTAAGTAAAGTGATCCAAACTATTCGTTTCAAACATTGTGTAAACTTTGTAAATGATGCTGTATTACGTGTATTATATCAGGATTGGAGAGTGTGCTTATACCAATGTAAGTAAAGTGATCCAAACTATTCGTTTCAAACATTGTGTAAACTTTGTAAATGATGCTGTATTAAAAATGGTATTTATAAGTAGGAATTGGCTATTGTAAATTTGTGTAATCCAATCAAAATAAAATTTAGTTCAATATTACTTTTAAAGGGAAATGTTTTGGGTATTGAAAGTTGTTCGAAAAAATTGATGAGAAGTGGCATAGCCAGTTTCTGTTCATATATATATTCGTACTTATGAAGTATTGTTGATGTACATTTTCTGCCAAACTTTAGAATCCAGTGGGAATTAACGTATTAGTACATTAAAGTTATTGCTTTTGTTAACTATTGTATCTTGGCGTATGTCTGCTACAAGTAAAGTCACAGTTTGTAAAGAGCAGAGTGAAAACCTTTGCCGTTTGTTTAAACAACGAATATTTACAAGGCCGTATGTTCTGTACCTTGAGGATAAATACAGTGATTGTTTTTGTTTTTAACTAGTATAAAACATTAGTATATGAGGACGCATTTGCATGACACGTACTTTTTTGACTTGTCTCAGGCGATACAGGGAGAAGGAGAATTTGAGACGAGAAGGTAATGTGACGTCATAGTTTCGGGAAAAGGTACCGGAGAACGTGCTGCTAGGAAAGCATTGCTAATTCGTGGATATTTCGTGGTGTTGCATAGTTTCAAGCTATGTCACCAGAGAACGTGCTGCTAGGAAAGCATTGCTAGGGCGTGGATATTTCGTAGTGTTGCATAGTTTCAAGCTATGTCACCAGAGAACGTGCTGCTAGGAAAGCATTGCTAAGCGTGGATATTTCGTAGTGTTGCATAGTTTCAAGCTATGTCACCAGAGAACGTGCTACTAGGAAAGCGTTGCTAGGGCGTGGGTATTTCGTGGTGTTATATAGTTCCAAGCTTTGTCACCAAAGGACGTTTTGCTAGGATTGCAAAATTAAGGGGTACCAAAGAGTAGGATGACAAGGTCATCTAGTGGGTGTTGTAGATCAACAGATATCAAGGTTTTTCAACATGTGATTAAGTCATCTACTTTATTGTTTTCATTTGAATAATAATGAAAGCCTTAAAGTTAATACTTCATCTAATTTGCATAATTTTTACAGTTACATCTTACATAGCTTCATGTTAACCTAAATGTTTCGATCTCTAAATATTTATCACATACAATAAATTATTTTTCAATCTTACGGCATTGTGTCGGTTTATACGTACAAGTTATTAAACTCTATATGATCATTTTCCTTCAACTAAACATAGAATCGTTTGTGCATTTCTAAAACTTAAGACTTACTATAGAACAAAATTCCATGTATTTCAGTAAATTTGTTTCAGATTTTCTCAAATAATGGATTATATTATCAACACATATCAAAAACTGAGACAATTCAAATCGCAAGAACTTTTGAGGCATATAGTAATTATATTTTTTTTTGGCATACTGCACAATTGAAAATAACAATTGTGTTCACTATATATCATTTACATATGCAAGTTTTAGCATATTTTAACTAACCATTAAAATTGAGTAACGTTCATTATAACCATGAAAATAATATTTTTTATGCTTTTCTTATAATTTCAACATGCACGAAAGAGCTAAATGATCTTGTAAGATTCAGAAAGAGTTTATAATTTTCTTGTTTAAAATAAGTGGTATAATTCATTTGTGTAATGATATGTGAAAACAAATGTCAAACTTATCACGAGTCACGTATATTATAATACAGAGTACAAGTCAGTATATATGTTTTACAATACTATTTTTCGTGTTAGCATTAAATTGTTAAATATGAATCGCATTCATATACACACAAATTTATATTATTATAAGCATCATAGATGATTCATCATCTTACACGTTCCCCACCCATTTTATGCCCTAGCAACATGCCCTCTGGTGATACAACTTGAAACTATGGCGTCTAGAACTATCTGCTCTACTAGCACACGATATGGTGCTACTTCGTGGAACTATGATGTCACGTGACCTCCTGGTCTCAACCCCCCTCATATATGGTTATAAATAGTTATGATGATAAGCAGATATGGAACTGCATTCACACCTTGTTGAGAAAAGGTTTTTATCAATTGATTAAAGAATGGCATTCACTCCATGTTGAGAAAAGGTTATCACTTCATTAAATAATGTTTTGATTTTAAGAAAGCAAAGCTTGAAGTTCTTCCGCTGCAATTCTTGTGTGAAATATTGCAACTTACAAAAAACGTTTCAAGTTTATTTTTAAACATGTATCTATTTGACCATGAAAAGATTATTAAAATACACCTTCAGGGTAACTAGACTATTTTTGTAGCACTGTGCTAGAGATATCAAGAAACATACTTTCCTAATAAAATCCTGGTTAGCCTTTGATGGCACCTTTATTAAATATCAACTGAAAACTTGTTTGGTCTACCATTCAATGATTAAGCAAACGCTGAAAGATTCAACTTATATACACCTGGAAAAAAGTTAAGCACCCCCGTGTTTTTTCAAGTGATTCAGATTCGACGTTCTTGTGAC